>NC_056741.1:223533444-223598444 GCF_019279795.1 Protopterus annectens
TTTCCTAAGCAAACACAAAATCTGGAAGCACTGTTACATAGACAAAGAGGGGGTATAAAGTAATCAACTATATTTTAGAAGTATCTGAAAAAATACATGGCTCTCTGTTTTAATTCTGAGAGTCATAACTGTGAGCTCCTTGACCTGAACCCAATCAACCTAAAGTGAAATAGGAACCAGGGATTCCCAGGATAGGAAAATAATCATACGGCCTATTCATATCTACCCAGCAATCTCAATCATTTGTCCATTCCCTGCAAAGTCACTTAGTAGGGAGGGGGCCAATTTGCTTGTCCAGTGAGACTGCCTAAACCCTCCCACTGAGAGCACCCCATTACCCTCAATAGCTCTTCTGAACTCTGCTGTTGCTGTCAGAGGTGAAGCATGACATCTCAACCTGAGTTTCTCTTAAGTTGTGAGTGCGAAAATATAGGCTTGGTAGTCATTGACTCCACTGGGTGTCGCACATAATGATCCCTCACTCATGGAGCCAGCCAGAAGCACCACCTTCCCTAAATGGTGAGTGAATCCAGCAACAGCTGCTCACAGCCATTCTCCTCATCGGCTCTTACAGGCATCCAAACCACTAATCAACCTCCAGTTGTCTGTGTGATAGTCAGGGCTTTATCCTTCTATGCCATTGTCACAAAAATACATATATATATATGTGTGTGTGTGTGTGTGTGTGTGTGTGTGTGTGTGTGTGATACATATGTGTGTGTGTGTTTGTGTATATGGATCTAGGACATTTATCGAAAGGTTGAACATCTAACTCCATTTAGGGTGAGCATACTTACAAGAATGTGCTTTTCACTGAAGAAGCACTTTTGCGTAAGTATGCCTGTTGCCGAGGCCATACTACAGTACGGATAAGGGAAAATTCCCTTTTCCCCACTGTAGTGTGGTCTCGGAGGGAGAATATTAAAGTAGGGGAGAGTGTGGGGAGCACAGCCCCACACATGGGGGGGTGCAGTGTGGCAAAGCCCCCCTACAGAAATTTTAATTTAGTGGGTTTTTTTATTCACACGCTTTAACGAAAGTGCTTCTTTGATGAAAGCGCTTTTGTTAAAGTGTGTTTAGTGGTTATGGATTTGGACGTTTGATCTTTCAATCAAATGTCCCAGATCCCTATATATATATATATATATATAGATATATATATATATATATATATATATATCCATATATGTATATATATATATATATATATATATATATATATATATATATCCATCTATGTATATAAATATATATATATATATATATATATATATATATATAGATATGTGTGTGCGTGTGTGTGTGTGTGTGTGTGTGTGTGTGTGTGTGTGCGTGTGTGTGTGTGTGTGTGTGTGTGTGTGTGTGTGTGTGTGTGTATAGAGATCTAGGACATTTATCAAAAGATCAAACATCTGAATCCATTTAGGGTGAGCATACTTGCACGAAAGTGCTTTTCACCGAAGAAGCACTTTCGCGCAAGCATGCCTGTTGCCAAGGCCATACTACGGTGCGGATAAGTGAAAATTCCCTTTTCCCCACTGTAGCATGGTCTCGGAGGGAGAATATTAAAGTAGGGGACAGTGTAGGGAGCACAGCTCTGCACATGGGGGGTGCAGGGGGGGGCAAAGCCCCCCTGCAGAAATTTTAATTTAGTGGGGTTTTTTTTATTCACACGCTTTAACGAAAGTGCTTCTTCGATGAAAGCGCTTTTGTTAAAGTGTGTTTAGTGGTTATGGATTCGGACATTTGATCTTTCAATCAAATGTCCTAGATCCCTATATATATAAATATATATATATATATATATATATATATATATATATATATATATATATATATATATTTATGTATAACCCTATATACCATTTTAAAAAGATACTCCAAGCACATCTGTTTAAATCTTGGCTATGCTGATGCAATACCCCTAGATAAACAACAACGTTCCCCCAAAACACTCATAAAATATTTCCTTCTCTGTTTCCTGAGTTATAAAAAACTGAATATCAATATATGCACATTGCTCACCAATGACTGAACCTCTACTATTTGTCATCTGAAATGAAACTCTGCTATTTGTAATCTAATTGTAACTTAGTATACTGTATATGTGTAATCTAATGGATGGTGCAGTGGTGCAGTGGTAGTGTCGTTGCCTCACAGCAAAAGGTTCTCTGGTTTGATCCATGGCTGGAGTGCCTTCTGTGTGTAGTCTGCTTGTTCTCCCTGCATTCATGTGGTTTTCCTCTGGGTGCTCTGGTTTCCTCCCATGTTGCAAAGACATGTCTGGAGCACTTCTCCCTGGACTTCCACTGAAAATTGGCTTTGTTCCAAGTCAGCCTTTCCCAGTAAACAAATGTTAAATAAAAGAATATTAACACTGCTCAACAAATGTGAACATTGCTATCTAGTAGTATTTATGTAGATGCTTACTTGTTAGTACTGCTTTGTACAGAGTGCATTGTTGTCCTATGCTTTTTTGCATGAATGTTTTGACTTTTTTATGTAAATATTTTGACTTTACATTTACTTGGACCTTATTCCCAGGCTTCTGCTGTCAAAGGACATGTCCAGTTGGACTTTACTAATTAACAAATGTGAAATAAATAAAATGTACATATATTTATTTATATTTGTGCCTGTCTTCCCTCACTTGCACCAACACATAAACACATACATATGTCTAGGATGGCACTCTGCTACTGAATACTCATTGGCATCAATTGCATTCCATGGAGCTAGCATTCAATCAGCCACAGAAAGACTTAACTGAGCAGTAAACTAAATCCAAGTTTTTTTTCAAACTTAATATACAATTAATTAGATAACCCTAGTAAATTAGCATTCACTTTTCTTTTAATTAACAACATGTAATGACATTCTCATTTTATGGAGTTATGTTTAGCAGAGCTTTATGAATAAGATGTACCCATAAAATGGAGAACATCGACATTTGTGCCGTAACAGAAACCAGGTTCAAGGCAGCAGAAAGCACCCCTGCACTACTAGGCTATAACTCATTCCACAGCTTTCATAAAGGATGTGCACATCTCCAGACTAGTAACCCAACATAACTCATCTGAGATACTTCAGGTGCAGCTAACACTGGGTAAGACAGAGATTCAGGTCATAGTCTGCTATAGGTCCCCAACCATGTCCCAAGACTCACACTCCATGTTACTAAGCACCCTGGAGAATATTAGGGTCCAACCTAACACTCTCATACTGGGTGACTTCAACTACCCCTTCATTAACTGAGAAAACTAATCATGTACCAATACACTTGCCCAATGTTTCCTGGAATTCATTAATTCCAATGGCCTGGACCAGCACGTTCTTATCTTATCCCCACTAGAGGTAGCAACATCCTTGACCTGGTCATTACTAACATGGGCGACCATTGCTCTACACCAATAGTCAACTCTTCCCTGGTTAGATCCGACCGCAAACTAATCACCTTGGAAATCCACAACACCCCCCCTGCAAAGGTACCACCATGAAAAACTTCTCCAAAGCTAACTTTGGGCTTCTAAAAACAGAGGTGGCTAACTTTATGGCACCCATGCAAATGGAGACCAGTTGCATGACCGCCAAATCATACACCAATGCGCTGTACAAACACGTACACAAATGCATGGATCTCGCCATACCCAACAGAACCAAGATACTCTCCTCTAAAAAAAGGAAGCCGATCTCGTGGTCCCCTGCAATAAACCAACTCTACAACAGAAAGAGGAAAGTGATGCAGAATAAGGTGAAGCCCCAAGAATGGAAAAACTCCCTGATCAGCCTCAACAAAAAGTTGAGATCCCTCATCAAATCCTCTAAAATAGCTATGAAAATAAAATTGCAGCAGATAGTAAAGAAAACCCCATGGCTTTCTATAGTTATATAAAGAATCTCCACGGCAATATCCAGATTTGCTCTGAGCTACTGGACAATGGTACCACCTATACAGAGCCAACAGACATTGTCAATATACTGTCCGACAGATTCAGTGCCAACTTTACCCCCCCCACCCCAGGGACCAGTCATAATACCAGTAGATTGCTAGGCACCCAGTATTACTGCTGCACAGGTTAAAACAGCACTTTCCAAGGCCTGGAATACAGCTTCTATGGGACCTGACAATATCCTTGGCTGTGTTCTACATGAACTACAGAGTAAACTGGCACCTCACTTGTGTGCCCTGTTCAATCACAGCCTCACCTCAGGCTTTGTCCCTACCAAATGGCGCACTGCTACAGTCATCTCTCTCCACAAAGGAGGAGCAACTACAGACCATGGGAACTATTGCCCCATTAGCTTGACGAGTCTGATATGCAAAGCTATGGAACACATAATCATGGACCTAATAAACAAGGATATAGGGAATCTCCAAACTCTGGATCCCACACAGTTTGGTTTTGTGAAGGGTAGTTCATGCCTGCTCAACTTGTTCAACTTCTTTGAGTCAGTCTCCAGAGCTGTGGATGAAGGCAAATTGGTTCATACAGCCTACCTTGATCTAGCCAAGGCCTTTGATACCATTCCCCACTCAGGAATCATAGAAATCTCACAAAGCTAAGCATCAACCCCTTTATCACTAAGTGGGTTGCAAACTGGCTCACAGGTAGAACCCACAGTGTGAAAGTAACTGACTCCAAGTCAGACTGCCGACCAGTCACGAGTCGAGTCCCACAGGGTTCGGTCCTGTGTCCTCTCCTTTTTGGTATCTACTTCTCTGAAGTCCAGGCCAACACGTAGGGACTCTGACTGTCAAAGTTCACAGATGATTGCAAGTTGGGAGCTATTATTAACTTTTTCCGGTCCAAACGACAAGGACTAATGGTAGCAAAATGTACCAAGTTGATTTCCAAGCCACACAATTCAGCTGATATAATGAAAATAAGGCAATTCATTGAATAATGGTCAATTCCAGTCCAAAATGCAGCAAAAAAGCTTTAATGAACCAAACGACAAAAAGAGATAAACACTGGTCCTACCAGGCTTTTTCAAGTGAGACAAAGACTGTAATGAATATCCAGCGTTTTTATAGCTAAAAAATGCAATCAATTAATTAACAATGCTGAATCCAATATTTAATTAACACTCATACTAAAAGTGCCTATTAACATTAACTCATGCTTGTGTATTAAATGCTTACAAGTATTGTTCAATGGTACATAATACTACAGAAAGCAAAACGCTCCTTAATCTTTAAAATATTTTAAAAACATTGATTTGTTTAAAAATTGTTAAATAAATCATATAACACCCACCATTGTGCTATTAAAAAATTATTTTTCTGTTTTAAATCTGTGAATTGATGCACAAGTTACAATTTACCTTTATGTGTTAGGTCAAAAGCAAGAAAAGAAAGAAAAACAACCCAGATAAATATATCATAACATAAACTGTTAACTGATTCAATAAATACTGCAGTATATTTTGTTAAAACATAAAACCATAGTTTAAAAGGTAATAATTCAATGGCTAAAAACAAAGTATGCTAAAGCTTGTTTCTTCTCTTTTTCAGAATAGATGTCAAACTAATGTTGTCATTAAGTCCTGGTTGTTTTGTTGCGTTTAACTTTAACTGCCAAATTAATTCCCTGGTTTCAAGAAAGGTTTCCCAATCTCCACCCCTTTGATCTTGTTGAATTTTTTCAATAACAAAGAATTTTAATGACATTTCTGGACATACCAACTGGTGCTTACAAAAAGCATTGGTTTGCTTGTTTTTATCAATCTCGTATAAATGTTCATATATCCTGCACTTTAAAGGCCTGTCAGTTTTGCCAACATAAAAAGCTGGACATGCTTGGCAAAACCCTATATAAACTACCCCAGCAGAGTTGCAGGAATGTCTGCTGTTTGCTTTCAACGTAATGTTCTTAGATGGAATGGTTATTTCGTCTGTTTGTAAAATGTAAGGACATTGATTACAACAACCACATTTAAATGTGCCGAGCAAATCAATAGCTGTGTTAGGTCCATCCACTTGATTGGCATATAGCTTTTGTTCAAATATACCTTTAAGGTTGGTATTCCTTTTCCTGGTGAACCCAATATTAATGGGCAACTTGTTTGCCATTTCTTCTTGCATAGTCACTATAGGCCAAAAACTTCTAATTGTACTCTCAATAAGTACAGCATCTTGTGTGTAAGTATATGTGAAATTCTTTTGGGGTGGCTTGTCTACTAATGCCTTATTGCTTACCACTGGTACATTAGCACCCAATAACGAAAAATAAAATAGATCTCTTTTACAAATAATTTCCATTAAAATTGTTTGAAATAAATAAATAGGTTTTTGAGAAAATCAGCTTCTTCGAGGAACAGCTGTGTGCTGCTGCACGTTCTCGATGCTCTGATGAGCTGCCCCTTGATGATGCCTCTTTTAATATAGAGGGGATGTCCACTTTCAAAATGCAAAAAAGTGTTGGAATAGGTCCCCTTTCTATAGATTCTTGAAAGAAAACCTGTTCCACGGGGATCCTTTGTTAATAATACATCTAAATAGTGTAAAGTATTGTCACTAATTTCATATGTAAAAGTCAAAAAGTCAGTTGACTTATTAATATATTCCATAAAAATCAAAAACTGCTCCCTGGTACCATCCCAAAGAATGCATATGTCATCAAGAAATCTCTTGTAAAATTTTATATATTGTGTCCAATTCGATGAGTGAATGTATGTTGTTTCCCATTTATGAAGTACAATGTTTGCATAGGCAGACTCCTTTGTCTGTAGAATTCTCCATTACTAAAAATAAAATTGTTATGCAAAACTGTGTCCATAAACTCTATTATTAAGTTAGTCAAATTGTTGCCAAGACCTGCTTCCACTACTAACATCTCCAAACCAGTCCAAACCCTGAACGTGGGGTATACTGGGAAACAGCTCAACAATGTCTATAGTGACTAACAGTAAGTTGGTGTTGGAAACCTCGACTGGTAGAGTAGACAAGAATTCCCAGGAGTCCTTGCACACATAAGGCAATTTGGTAAGATAATTTTTCAAATGATGGTCCACAAATTTATTGAGAGGCTCAGTAATACCCCCAGCCCCTGCTACAATTGGCCTAAATTTTAATGGGTTGAGCCCCTTGTGTACCTTAGGGATACCAAAAATTGTAGGGGTTCTTGGTTTTGGTACCAGCAAATAATTATGCAATTTCTCATCAATAACCCCCTGCATTAAATGATCGTGCAGGGAATATTTAATTTTGTCTAATGAAATGCTTAACACATTGAATGAAACTAGCTCATAGATACTAGTATTTTGTAGCATGTCATGTAAATAATTGTCATAATCCTGCTGGTACATAAGCACAATACCACCCCTTCTCAGCCTTAATAGTATCTATAACTGTTTGGAGCGGTAAAGGAAAATTATCAGATTGGTCAAGTTTATGTTTATTCAAATTGTCTCTCCAAACTCTTTCCACCATTTCCTCAAAGACTTTTAGGGTTGGGTGGGTGGGGGGGGGGGTTAAAAGTGCTTGTCCTGCATAGTACATTCGCACATTGTTCTTGATTTTTCAAAAGTAACGATAAATTTAGGTTCCTAATAAACATTTTAAATTCTATTAATAATTTAGGTAGGTAACTAGGTCTAATTGGAACATAATGTAACCCTTTAGTGAATAAATCAAAATAATTTGAATTCACTGACAAATCTGTGTAGTTGAAAATTGTAAAGTTTTTCCTACTAATAACCTTACATGAGGTCCCCTCGTCATTGAAAACATTGCATGTGCTGGAACTCTGGTTCAATTGTTCTAAGAGCGTCCCCTCCCCCAACCACATTGTTGGTGAAAGTTCGTTTTCACTCCTGGCCTGCCCTGGGGAACCTGAAAACCCTGTGGTGGATTATTGCCTCCCTTTTGGGCAATGCGTTCACTCCTTCTGGGCAAATCCTGATGAAAATTGTCATGCTGCTCATAAAATTCCTCATTGTTCTGTGAATCTACTTCTACTCTCCTATTTTTACTTGGGGTTGGATATGCCAGCCCTTGCCTGTATTCATACAGGTCCCTTTCCAACTTCTTGGATTTTCTCTCCAACACTTTTATACAATGTGCATCCACTTCAGCAAAAGTATCACTATATGTTTTTTTGTATGCCAGGAAATTATCATTTATTGTAATGCTTTCATCAAGCCTAGTCAGTTCATTTAAAATGCAATTCGCTTTCTTTGAATAATCATTTACCATAAGTTGCAACATCTCAAGCCCTGTCTTATTAAACAGTTCTGTTAGGCTAGAGTATAATTCGGAGCCCTGATAAGCATTATTGGGAAAGCGGAAACACCGCAAACCCTTAGGCACCCGCTCTACCCTTAAACATTCGTTTAAATAGTTCATTTCCATTTGCGCATTCTTGTATGCGTACAACTTAGTTTTAAATACATCAAGTTTATTGTCAAGCTGCTCTATGCGAGCTTCAACAGTACCTGCTTTTAATTTGTTGTTGAAACAAAAGCTGTTATCTTGTGTTTCATGAAGCTGGTTCCCTCCATTGTAATTACTGCTGCTACTACTGTTGCCTCGTAGACCATTTGGTGCTTTCTCCCGTAATAAAGATAAGTTCAGACAGTTGTGCACCATTTTTTTCTTTTTCTTTAACTGGTAAATGTTCCTGGTTACAGGGAATGGAATAGCCACATACCCTGTTAGAGTCAGCTAGTGTTTTGTTTAACTGAGTTAGAAGGGTCAATACTTCGTTGAATTCCCTTCTAGTGACTGGTGCATCTTCGAGCTCTTCACGGGGAGCTATAGGAGTGTCCTCGAAGTCGGGAGATGATGGGTCTTCAGCCACATCGAACCAACCAACCAGCAAAACCAAAAGTAAACCAAGAAGAAGTAAAGCAAAAACCAAACGACAAGGACTAATGGTAGCAAAATGTACCAAGTTGATTTCCAAGCCACACAATTCGGCTGATATAATGAAAATAAGGCAATTCGTTGAATAACGGTCAATTCCAGTCCAAAATGCAGCAAAAAAGCTTTAATAAACCAAACGACAAAAAGAGATAAACATGAGCGCTTTCACCTGGTCCTACCAGGCTTTTTCAAGTGAGACAAAGACTGTAATGAATATCCAGCGTTTTTATAGCTAAAAAATGCAATCAATTAATTAACAATGCTGAATTAAACCAATGCTTTTTGTAAGCACCAGTTGGTATGTCCAGAAATGTCATTAAAATTCTTTGTTATTGAAAATATTCAACAAGATCAAAGGGGTGGAGATTGGGAAACCTTTCTTGAAACCAGGGAATTAATTTGGCAGTTAAAGTTAAACGCAACAAAACAACCAGGACTTAATGACAACATTAGTTTGACATCTATTCTGAAAAAGAGAAGAAACAAGCTTTAGCATACTTTGTTTTTAGCCATTGAATTATTACCTTTTAAACTATGGTTTTATGTTTTAACAAAATATACTGCAGTATTTATTGAATCAGTTAACAGTTTATGTTATGATATATTTATCTGGGTTGTTTTTCTTTCTTTTCTTGCTTTTGACCTAACACATAAAGGTAAATTGTAACTTGTGCATCAATTCACAGATTTAAAACAGAAAAAGAATTTTTTAATAGCACAATGGTGGGTGTTATATGATTTATTTAACAATTTTTAAACAAATCAATGTTTTTAAAATATTTTAAAGATTAAGGAGCGTTTTGCTTTCTGTAGTATTATGTACCATTGAACAATACTTGTAAGCATTTAATACACAAGCATGAGTTAATGTTAATAGGCACTTTTAGTATAAGAGTGTTAATTAAATATTGGATTCAGCATTGTTAATTAATTGATTGCATTTTTTAGCTATAAAAACACTGGATATTCATTACAGTCTTTGTCTCACTTGAAAAATGTTTATCTCTTTTTGTCATTTGGTTCATTAAAGCTTTTTTGCTGCATTTTGGACTGGAATTGACCATTATTCAATGAATTGCCTTATTTTCATTATATCAGCTGAATTGTGTGGCTTGGCTTTACTTCTTCTTGGTTTACTTTTGGTTTTGCTGGTTAGCTATTATTAACTCCCTTAGTGATGTTGACATCCTATGGAAAGTCCTCACTGAGATCAACGACTGGTGTCAGAACCATGGCCTTAAACTCAATGCCAACAAATGTGGCCCTTTCCCTTTGGAAAAAAACCCAGTTCCCATGAATTATCACATCAATGGTAGTCCACTGAACACAGAAGGTGTTCTAAGAGATCTGGGAATACAGGTTGACAGGAACCTCTCTTTTGACCACCATATTGCCACTGTGGTCAGAAAGTCCTTTTATGTGGCACATCTCATTAGTAAGGGTTTTGCATCCAGGAAGAAAGAGGTCATTGTCTCCCTCTACTCTTCCCTCATTAGGCCAATCATTGAGTACAATGCCCCATTTGGCATGTACCTCACTAAACATCTACAACAACTGGAGAGGCCGCAAAAGTACCTCACAAAGAGGATCCTAGGCCTTAAACATTTGTCCTGTATGGACAGACTAAAAAAACCCCAACTATGCTCTGTCTCATATCGCCTACTTAGAGGCGATCTCTGCTTAACTTACAAAGCCATGTCTGACCCAGCTCTGTTAGAAATGCTACATCTAAAGAAATCCCAATCCTTCTGCACAACACACTCCAGAGACCTCAACCTCATTACCACAATCAACAGAACATGCTGGAGGGACAGGTTCATAACCCAGAGACTGCCCATGCTATGGAATAGACTTCCCATACATGTCAAGCAGAGCACCTCAATGGCCCTCTTCAAGAGAAATCTTGATGAGTGGATGGTAAATAGAAAATTCACCCCAGGGATCACTCCAGTGGCTGTACTCGACAGAGGCACCGGGAACTGATGTCAGGTGGCATGATGCCAGGTAATCCTATGGGCTAGGCTTGTAAAGGCCCCAGTGCCATTAGCCTAGCACACACCTGTGAACCTATGAACCTGTGACTGAGATGATGCCAGGTAATCCTATGGGCTAGGCCTGTAAAGGCCCCAGGGCCATTAGCCTAGTGCACACCTGTGAACCTATGAACCTGTGACTGAGATGATGCCAGGTAATCCTATGGGCTAGGCTTGTAAAGGCCCCAGTGCCATTAGCCTAGCACATACCTGTGAACCTATGAACCTGTGACTGAGATGATGCCAGGTAATCCTATGGGCTAGGCTTGTAAAGGCCCAGTGCCATTAGCCTAGTGCACACCTGTGAACCTATGAACCTGTGACTGAGATGGCTTATGCTACAGGGGTAGCAGCGTATCATTATATAAAGCAGCATGAAGACATTAGAGAAAATCAGTGAGAATAGTTGCAGGAAAGGATACAGTGCGGAGAAGACAGAAAACTTGTGAGAGGCATGCAGAGGGAAGAGGAGAACAAAGGAAAGTAAATGTGAGAGAGATGCAAAGATAGAGGGAAGTAGTAAGAGCATGTCAAGATGAGATAAGGAAGGACTAAACACAGTTAAAGGGGTGTGTGAGAATGCTGCAAGGTTCATGTAATGTGACCTGAGTGAGTGCAGCTGCACTTTGCTTGGGTGAAGAGGTGTTCCTTCTCCTGTTGTCTGAAGTCAGAGTACTTTTGGACATCTTGGACTGAGAGAGGAATGGAGTCCCATAGTGTAGGATTAGGATGGAGAATGCATGGTCAGTGAATAGACTATACTTTTGGGAGTTAGTAAGGTGGGTTGAGATTGAGAAATACCCCTGAGATTAAATGTGGGGGGTTTTGTGAAAAGTTTATGGGTGACGGATGATGATGGCTCATGAGAAAGGGTTTTATGAATTAGTGATCCTAGCAGGAAGTCGGCTCTCAAATGTACTGGGAGCAATTTAGCTTCAGTGAGAGTTTGGTAGTGGTGTTCATTATTGGGGGACTTAATAATGAACCAGCAGATTTTATTGGAGATGATTTATAAGGTGGTGTTATGTTTCTTTGAGGCTGCAACTATAATGGTTATCCATATTCAAGTTGAGATAAGAATATGGCTTTGCCTATGGCAACTTTGGCTGGCTTGGAAAGAAGAGGTGATAGCTTGTTCTCCCAAAACAGTAGAGTGTTGATCTTTTTGTGTCTATTAGGAAGGTGGAGTTAAAGTTAAAAGATCGGTCTAGCCGAATGCCAAGGTATTTGAAGGCTGTAGTAGTTCCTATAGTGCTATTGTTAACATCATTAATATTAAGGAAGCTGGGTGCTTTGGCTGTGTTTTGGTTGGCTCCAAATAACATTGCTTTTGTTTCTGAAGGACTGAGTAAATGTTTCTGGCCTATTCGCTACTG
The DNA here is from genome assembly GCF_019279795.1 of Protopterus annectens. NCBI lineage: Eukaryota > Metazoa > Chordata > Ceratodontiformes > Protopteridae > Protopterus > Protopterus annectens. The sequence goes on from NC_056741.1 coordinate 223,545,720, forward strand.
GTTGGGTGGTTAAAAGTCATCTTGGAGCTGAGTTTGGATAACAGAGTGAGATTTGGATTTGTTTAACCTGTAGATGACCATGTCTTCCCCATAAATAGAGGTATCTGAAGATGATCATTTGGGAGTTTGATGATAAATATGGAAAAGAGCATGGTCTAAAATGGAACCTGAAGGACTCCTTTCACAAGAGGGTCTGTTTCAGAGATGGTGGTGCCTACTTTTATTAGTGAAGACATCTACAAACCAAAGTTTACATCATCACTAATGCCTATTTCAGTTAATTTGTCAAATAGTAATTTATAGTTGGATAGATCACATGCTTCTGTGAGGTTCATAAGGATGACTCCTGCCAGGTTGCCTTTGTCCCTGTTGGATAGGATGCCATCTGTGAGGGAGTACAGAGCTGTTATGGTGCTGCGTCCATACCAGAATCCATGTTACTTCTTGGACAAAAGATGCTATGGATGTAAATAAGCAGCAGTTTAGTTGTAGATAATTTTTGTAGCATTTTACCTAAACTTGGACATATTGAGATAGGATGAAATTATGAAACAGTATTTGGCTTGGGTAGTTTTGGAATAGGAGAGACAATTGCTGTTTTCCGTATCTAAGGCATAATCTTATTAGTGAAGCAAAGGTTGCATATGTGAGTGACAGGGTGGGAGATGAAGTCCTTACATAGGTGAATGAACCAAGGGGTTAGGTCATCTGAGTTTGTGGGACTGTCTCTTTATATTTGGTCCAATACAGTCTCTTTGGTTATAATCTTTTAGAAGTGGAATAGTGGAATGTAAAGGGGAGAGAAGGTGGCTATGGGGTGGTAGGTTTGGGTTGTTGATTTGTGGCAGGTTGATGAACTTGTTGAGGAAGTTGTTCAAGAGAATTTGTAAGTGGTGGTGTTACAGGGGTGCAGGGGAGTGGAGCTGTGTCATATAATCTTTATAATACTACTGTTTAATGCAGAATTTACCACAGTAAGTCTTTGTTAGGTTGGTTTGCATTTGGAGCTGTAGACTGAAGGTAGTAGCTGTTTGGATAATTAAAAAATGCTTTAGTTACTAAATATGCCATATAAGTCACTTCTGAGTCTAAGGTTTGGAGTTAAAAGTAAGTAGCTGCATTCAATATACTTAAAGACATCCCTTGCATAACACTGCTGTTTTGTTTAAGTTGATGGCTCCCTATTTCACTGCTGAAAGATCAGATTTGGACTCTGTAGTGAGTGCTTTGAAGTTAGTAGCAGCTTTCTGTTCTGACTGTGTTGCTATCTTTAACACATGGTGCAAAATGTAATTATGCATCTGATCTCTATGTTCACGAACACCAATTTCAGCTTATTATTACTTAGTATTTTCAGCTTAGCAGAATTATTCCTGTTGTATAGCTTCCACTATATCACTTCTTCGTGATACCTCATCGTTAACAGAATTCTTTTGGTCTAATTATTTTTAAGACTTTTTCAGTATTTAAAAAAAAAAACACTCCAAAAACAAGCAAATGGCCCATTGTGTAGCCAAAATACACAAGACAAATGTACAGAAATGTAATCAATTTGCAAAGTATTTAAGCATAAAGCACCATGTTCCTCAAGTGCAGTAACTGGATATAATAGAAAATTCCAGGTCCAGCTTAGGGTAGGTCTGTGACAGTCAGTGGAAAATATCTTCATGATGCCTTCCAGTCTGTGAATTTTTCCTTGAACTTTGAAAACACCTTCTATACATTTAGATACTTTATTTTTTTTAAATATGGTTCTTTTCAAGACATGGAACCCTGGTCTTGAATGTTGATTTCGATAAACTGTGGTCAAATACTGAAATTTAGTAGTGTTAAGTATATCTATGGACAATGATTGGATATAATGTTTCGAAGAAATTCTATTGCAGTTTTCAATCCTCATAGCTTTTCATAGAGTTCCTACAAATCCTTCAACAATTGCATTAGCATGTGGAGATAATGCCATAATCCTGGGTTTGTAACTGAGGCATTGAATTAAGGGATTTACTAGCAAAAGCTGTTCAAGTGTTAAAAGTCACAGTGACAGATATTTGCTCACTGTCAATTTTAGTTGCAAACATTTAGGAGGTGTCCTGTTACTTAACTAAACAGGCCCTGGTAAACAGCTCTAAGTCTGCGAACACAGCACAAAAAAGCACCAGCAGCAGCAGGAACAGCAATGTATCTTAAGTTTTTATTCCACAGAATTAAACAATTTCATCAGATTCTGATGAAGTCTTCTAGTAAGATAAAATAAGTTATGTGGACTAAAAACTTAATATATATTGCTGTTCCTGCTGGTGCTTTTTTGTGGTGTGTTCTCAGACTTGGAGCTGTTTACCAAGGTTTGTTTCCTTTATTAGTCGTGTTTACCTTGGTTCCAGTCTTATTTTTGATTTCAGCTGTACTGTTACTTTAAACCTTTATTATAAAGTGAACCATATGTTAAAAGTAATGACAACAATTTCATCTGAAAGAACAGACTCAGATGTGTAAGAGCATGAAAAGGAAAAAGCACTATTTGTTATTAGACATATCCTGATTTAACATTTTAAAAAAGTTTAGTTGTCAGTTTATATTTTAGATCACAGCACAATCCTAATTGGAACTTTACACTGAAATCTAAAGACGTGAACCTACACAGTCATGCAACAATTTGGACCATATCTGCTCCATTCAGAAGAGGACCACAATGTTTTATTACAAAAAAATGTTTCCCTTCAAAAGACCAAGTTCAGGAACTTGTGGGCCAGTCAGTTTACGGTGAAGTGCCGCCAGTCTACCCTGGTACATAGATGAGGCCCGACAACTTGCTAATCCAGCTGACAGATCCATGTGGTCAGATCAAAGGTTATGGAGAAGGTGGTGCTATGCAGGTCTTCCAAATATTATATTATTACTTTTTTGTAAAATGAAAAACAGGCATTTTCCCCAAAACTGAAATCATTTTGTTTCAGAGCTTCTCTGATATGAGCTACTTTATTCTACAACACGAAGTAATTACATTTTTATGATCTCACTTTATTATTATTTTTTAACATCTCACTTTATTTTTTTTCAGGCAAAGTATGCCTCTGTACATATGGAAGTCACATATGTTTTACTTGCAAATCGCATATGTTTTACTGGCAAATCACAATTTTGCTTTGAGAATCCTTTTGTTGCTTGTTCACCTGTTACAAATAATAAAAAGGCTTTGGGTTTCGTTTAGATGCTTTGATATGTAGAAGCACATCAGGATGGATTGCAGCAACTTTAAACACAAATGAACTAGTTAACAGACAGAGCTTACAGATATACATATTCACATCTCAACAGCTAACTATAAAATGGCAGTCAGACTTGGACGTGCTCAGTATTTATACACTTGTGCAAGCCCTTAGATAGCTTCTTAAAGGTATATACACACGTATTGATCTACATCCTCTCTCTTAAAAAGATTGCCCTTTATGCAAGACAATAGCAGAGCTAGGCATGCATTACTATGTAAATCAGGGACAAAACACAATGTTCATGTCCAAGTTGCTTCATATTTACTACAGGGTTTAGAGATTCGACCATATTATGTAACATAACAGTTGGGACTAAATTTAGCAACAGGGACAGTTTGCAGTGCACAACTCGTATCAGGAATTTCTGGATTTGTCATAGGAACAGGAATGTCCTCCGGAACTTCCTCTGGAATTGGAACACCGGATAATTCACTCTGAGATAAAGAGTCTTTCTCACAGGCTATATGCTGTGGTATAGGCTCAGACACCTGTCCCAAATGCTTCCGATTCCACCTAAATGTTGCTCCTTCTAAATCCAGAGTGTATGATCTTGGCTCTGGGCCAATATTCTTCATGACCCCAATCTGATCATAACCTTTGGACATTTGCATCCTTACCACTTCTCTTTCTCGTAATGGATTGAGCGGTTTACTGGTCTTATCGTAGTAAGACTTCTGGGATGAGCACTTTTTAAACAGATTGGCTTTTACTGATCTGTTGTTCTTGACACATGAAACCAGCAATTTACTACAGATTGGTAATGCAGTTGGGTTTGTCTCAACCGAAGTCTCTGAGCAGGTGAACCAACATGTTTGTCTCGAGGAACATTTCTGAAATTCAGGAGATTCAGGAAAATATCACTATTACCTCATTTTGACTTCTCAAGAAACTGTTTTGCACTCTGCACTGCACATTCTGCAAAAACATTTGACTGCAGGCACTCTGGACTGCTTGTGACATGAGTAAAGTCCCATTCTTCTGCATATCATCTGAACTGTTGGCTTGTAAACTGCATGCTATTGTTCGAAATAACTTTGTGCGGACTCCCATGTACTGCAAAATGATGCTTCATCTTAGTAATGATTGTACTGGATGCTAGGTTGGGAAGCAAGTCAATCTTAAACCAGTTGGGGTAAGAGTCTACTAACACCAAATAATGTTGACCATTCCACTCAAAGATGCTGTGGCTACTGTCGACCAAGGTAATTGCAGAATCTGGTTAAACTAAAGTGGATCCTTCTGTTGATGAGGCTTTGTACTATTACACACGGAACAAGACAATAGTGCTCACTCAATGTCTTGTGACATAGAAGGCCAAAATACTAGTCCTCTCACCATTCTTTTGGTGGATTTGATTCCTGGGTGACCACGATGCAAGATAGTAATGTACTCCGGTTGCAAGAACTTGGGAACAATTACTTTTGGACCCTTCATTATGATACCTTTGTCAGCCAAAGTCTCATCTCTGTAAGTAACATAAGGTTGCAGTTCCTGAGGCAAACTAGATTGCTTTGACAGCCATCCTTGACTGATAAAGTAGTTGAGCTTTTGTAAAACTGGATCTGTAGCTGTGTGATTTCTCAGCTCATCAAAATGTATGGAACAAAAATTCTTCACTTCCATCACTTCAAAATCATCAATCAAATGATAATCTTGACTTTCACTCTGTTCAGTGGTATTTCTGAGCAATTGGGATACTGTATCAGCAAGATAAAGACGTTTGCCTTTCTTGTAGACAAGATTGAAATTGCACTTTTGCAATCTCAGCATCATGCATTGCAGTCTGGCTGGAGCTGAATGCATTGGCTTTCTCAGAATAGTGACTAATGGTTGATGGTCTGTTTTGATCTGGATCGATCTACCATAAGCATAATCATGGAACTTGGAACATGCAAACACAACCGCCAAAAGCTCTTTCTCGGTCTGGGCCTACTGCATCTCAGTTTGGGTAAGAGTTCTCGATGCAAAGGCAGCAGGTTGATCCTCCTGTAGAATGACTGCATCAAGACCAAATTTCGAAGCATCACAGGAAAGTGTAACTGGTCTGTGAACATTAAAGTGTCTTAAGTGTTGCTGGACTAGCAATTCTCTGTTTCAGGATATCAAATGCTCTTTGTTGTTGCTCTAATGAAGACCAGGATATATCTTTATGTGTCAGCTCTCTGAGTGGTGCTGAAAGTTGACTCGAGTCTGGAATGAACTTATCCAGGTAGTTGACCAAGTCAAGAAAACTTTGCAGGACTTGAACATTATCTGGAGCTGAAATTTTGAGAATGGCTGTTTGCTTTGAAGTGGCTGGTTGTAGGCCTGCACTTGTAAACAAATGACCAATATAAGTAACATACACAAACAAGGAACACAACTCTCTGCCAAAGGCGTTCTCACCAAAACCAGGAAGCAGAATAGATACAAAAGTGAGAACAATCACTCAGTCAGTTTCTTGTAGACACAAAACCATCTCATCAACATAAGTAAAATAGTAGGCAGCAGTCAGGTAATGTGAAGACTCTTTATTGCAAAACGAGGAATAAGCGCTTTCTCACATTTAAATACATACCCTTTGGGCGGGCTTGTTAGTCTAATTTGTAATTTTTTTGTTTCGTTAATAATAAAATTCAGTTGACAATACACCATGCAACCCCATGTGCTCAGCATAAAAACACACACAGCTTTTTTTTTTTTAATATCAAACTGTCTAACCCTAAAACATGAATATTAAACACACAAACACAAAAAAAAAAAAAAAACAAAATACTCATATAATATACTAACTCACACCACGTAAATATGCCCCTGTGTGTAGTTAGGATTGCATAAAGAACTGCAAATCCATAATCAATCACAACTTCAGATGTTTCAAGTCAGTCATATTTAAATAATTAAACCATCCAGTAATCAACGTTACCTCAAATCATAGTAGGATCCTTCACTGCTAAGTTCTGCTGAACTCAGAAGCCTGATGTCCGACGCTAACTCATACAGCTTAGCCACATATTTTTTGTTAGCATAGTATAGGTCAGCTGGTAACCACGCTATAAGAGGTGCGCTACAGGGTCCTAGCGCTCTAATGTTAAAATAGGGTTATGAAGTTACTCATTATGATAGAATCAAAGTGCATCGCTTCAATAAAAACCCTCAAAAACTTCTGGTGGTATAACTATTTAAGTAAATAAGAAATACAATTAAAATTCCTAGGCAAATAAATAGATTATATTCACGTACATAATTAAGTAATAAAAAGTAATAAACATATCATATCTATCCCAATATATATATAAACAACAGTTGAAATACATGCCTTTTAATAAATATACAGTACCGCCTACATAAATATTAAAAATTACAAGAAAAATCTAGAATTTAATCCCTTATGGAATAAACTCCAACAAGACATAACGACTAAAACTCCTATATATACATATTAAAAATATATATAAATGTAAATGTAAAGAATAATATCCGGACTCTATATTGAGTGCCATTCTTCATGAAAAAAGTTAAGATATTAACTAATATATATCCAAACTACAAAGAATGATGAAACCTCACAAAATTAACTGGTATGTAAAGAACTATTTTCTTCCAATTAATATGGGCTTCAATGAAACACAACTGTTCAATCCAGGTGGTAAATGTGCTGCAAACTTCAGGATCCAGTGGAGCTCAGCTTTTGCTAGAACGTTATCAGTATCGCCCCCTCTTATATTCATTGTCACTACTTGTAGAACTCTAAATGTAAAAGAATGCATATGGCATGCCTTCACATGCCTGGCCAACGCATTGGTGTCATCCTGCCTGCGGATATCGTATTGATGGTCATAAATACGATCCCTCAGCCTCCTTTTTGTCAAACCTATATAGAAGGCTGTACAGAGGGAGCAAGTGGCTAAATATATCACATTCTTCGTATTGCAATCGGCATAATGATTGGGCTTAAAAACATAGTCCATATAAGGATGTTGGTATTCTTGCACTTTACTAAGGCTATTACACCTGGGGAAGTGAAGACAGGGATATGTACCCTTACTTACAATATCTCCCAGCAGTAAATTACCAGGCTTGATCACATTGGTAACCTGCTGGTCATTACATAATAATATCTTAAGATTGTCACTATTCCTGTAGCAAAACCTGGGTGCAGCCCCTACCACATCTTTGACTTGTTCGTTTACAGTTAGAACGTTCCAGTTCTTTTTTATCACATGCCTGATCCTTTCCACATCACTAGTGTATTTAGTAATAAATGACCAATATAAGTAACATCTTGTAGCCTGAATTTGCATCTGTGTGGGTTGAGCTTAAGATTCACTTGTCATGCCCTTTCTCGAATGTTTCTGAGGTTTCTGTCATGCTCAGCTTCATCACGACCTCTGATTAGTATGTCGTCTACTATAATAGCACAAAGATACACAGAAAATATTTGCTCCATTGCTTGTTGAAAGACTTCACTTGCAGAATTTATCCCAAATGGCATTCTCAAAAATCTGTATCTGCCAGAGTACTGAAAGTAGTGAGGAAAGAGGATTTTCTGTCAAGCTGAATTTGCCAAAATGAACTATTTGCATCTAAGACAGAAAAATACTGGCATGTGGCATTAAGGCTGCGACTTCAACTGTGTGCATTGGATGATGAGGTCTTTTTAGTGCTTTGTTCAAATCTCATGGATCAGTACATATTCTAATGTCATCTTAGCTTTTCTTATCAGCATCTACCTTGGAAGATACCCATTCAGTTGGAGTTTCCACTGGGCAAATTACACCTTGTCACACCATTTTTTCTAACTTGGCTTTGACTCTGTCCTGCATGGATGTGCTGGCCTGATAACTGGACTGACCTCTGGGTCTAACTTCATGATGTACACAACTGGAAGTTTGCCTAGTTTGTCTTGGAAAAGATCTTCATAGGTAGAAAAACTGTGCTATGCAAAATTAGAGTAGTGGTCTTTTAAGCTAACATGGAGACTTCCTTATCAAATGAAAGCAGTCCCATTTTCAAACTGTCTCTGAGGCCTAATAATGACTGGACATGCCTCTTGACCACATAAAATAATAAGTCGTAGCTCCTTCCAGCAGCGCAACATGAAAGCACTACTGAGCCTTCAGTTTGAATTTCTTCACCTCCATAAGCAACAAGCTTCGCACACCTTGCCAGATCAGACCTTTCACCTTTACACACTCTAGCAAATGTTTCTGCTGACATAACATTGCACTTGGAACCTGTATCAACTTTGAGCGCTGCGGGTTTGCAATTTATCCAAACAGTACAAAATACTTCAATCTTTCCTTTTAAATCAACTACATTGACCATTTCATGAAGCACTGACACACCATCAGCATAAAGAGTGGCTTGTGACCCCAGTCTGTAGCTTTCTAAATGATCAACTTGTTTCTTAAAATGTTCCCTTTTTGTAAAGGAATGTGGGCCTTTTGATTTATAAAATCTTTTGAAGTGATTCCATAATTTCCATTTATTACATTTGTGGCATTTATGACCAAAAGCTAAGCACTTTTCCCTTTTAGATTCATGATTACCACCACAATTACAACAGTTGGCAATGAAACTAGATTGGGGCCCATGCTTTGAGTTTGCTGACACACTCTTATGCTTCACTGAGACTGTGCAAATGCTGGAACTTGCTAGAAATCTCTGGGGTTTACCAGTAGATGCTGCAGGGGTTACAGCTGCCATGTGCTTGGGCTTGTTTCTTTTAACCATGTGCTGCATACTATCAACATGTGCTTTATCACTGTGCCTTCTAGAGCTGCTGTCATTTGTAAGCATATTTTGTGCCTTTCTGTGAGGTTGTATATCTGACAAATCTCAATGGCCTTAATCAAAGTTAAATCACTGTCATGAAGCAAAATCTTTCTCACAGCATCATCTTTTATACCACACACGTCTGTCCTTTATCAACTCACCCCCTTAAATCACCAAATCTGCACATTTTAGCTTTATTTCTCAGGTCAGTTATATATGCTGCAAAAGTTTCACCTGGCTTTTGATCCTTTGTGTAAAATAAGTGCCTTTCCATTGTAACATTTGTCTGGTGGTTACATGTTTCTCTAAATTTACATTTTAAGCACTCAGGGTCCTCCCTTGACTCAACCAGTACAACAATATGACAGTTTTCCCTCTCTCCAGCATAGATAGCAGGTGCATACACAAATGAACATTCCCTTTCTATAGCTTCTGACCCAGCTAAATTAAATAGAATAAATGCCTTTGTATGATCATTTTTATCAGAAAATGCAGCTGTATGAAAATATTGTACTCTTGCTCAAACACTCTCCAATTCTCAGCAATATTACTGTCAAACACAAGTGCACTGGGTTTTTGAAATTCATCTGTCATGTCCACAAAGTATGCACAAACACACTGAAAATATGACCCTTGTAATTATATACATACAAACTGTTCTGTGAGCTTGTAACAACATTCAAATGCTCAATAAACTCTCCAAAATACTGTGCTTAGCGAAATATGCCTAGCAATGGCTGTATTCTGTGAAATATGCCTTTTAATGGGTGTACTTTGTGAAATATGTCTTCCTCTAACACTCCTCAAGCATACAAACACTTTATACACTTCTGAACTTTTGATAACTCAAATATCTTTACTTAATATGAAATATATATGCTTTGTGAAATTGCTGTAGTTCCACTTTGTTTTATTCATTTTATACAATTCAAACTTTATTTCAAATATTTTTTGTAGTAATTCAAATATTTGTATTGATATCGTACATATCGGTTTATGCGAATATTATTTGGAATACTCTGTATGCCTTGTTTCATATTATATGAAAATAAATAGTGCTGAGCAAGTTTTAATATCTGAAATTCATTTCTGATTTGTTTTATGAAGTTTACATATTTTTAGAATGAGCCACTCATCTATATTCCACCAGCATCTGAACAAGTGCTTTAAATAGTTTTCACCAAGCCTTTTCTAACTTCATGCCTTTTTCTGATACCATGTCTTTTTAGACATGCCACTTCTGACAACATATCACTTGTTTGTTAAAAATAATAAGAAGGCTTGGGGTTTTGTTTAAATGCTTTACTACATTGAAACACACCGGGATGGATAGTGGGACCTTTAAATATGAACAACAAACTTGTTAACAGGCAGAGTTTAGATAACACATGTTAACATCTCAACAGCTAACTACAAAATGGCAGTCAGACTTGCACATGCTCAGTATTTATACACTTGTGCAAGCCCTTAGATAGCTTCATAAAGGTATATACACACATATTGATCTACACCTTTGAACTTCAATAAGGATTCTGGGGCAAAAACATATGAGCCCTGTTAAGTTTGACCACTAGTTGCTTAATTTTTCTAATGTAAATCCATATTAAATATATCTTGTCATGATAAGGGTAGTGTGTCCAAATCCATGCATTAGGAAAACAGGAAAATAACTGGATAAATAAGAACTTATTTGCAAACGTCCAAAACGAAATATGATAACAGAAGCTTTTCTTGGCAGCTCACTGGAAAGTAATGCCTTTTTACTTTCTTTTTTTCTTATGTCTGTGCTGCGTCTATATTACATGATCGAACAGTGAAATGTTCGAACATGTAATAATCGACCACTAAATGTCGAAACGCCGTAATGAACACAAAAAAACCCATAAATACACCCAAACAAACCATAAAAATGCTCTAAGCAGGGGGGTAAGCCCTCTTGCACCTCCCACGCCCCCCGCTACTTAAATATACCAACTCTGAGATAGCACTACAGTGCAAACAATGGAAAACTTCCATGTCCGCCCTGTACGGAGATCTCCACTGAACCGTTTGACATTACGACGGTTCGACATTTAGGGGTCGATTATTACGTGTTCGAACATTTCACTGTTCGATCACGTAATATAGACCCTCTGTGCTTCACCAAAAAGGACTGATTTAGGCTTTTCTAACAGCAAATTACATTCTTACTCAAGTTAATAGACATCAGTATTGATGGATGAACTACCCACATAGTATAACTTACCTTTACACAGTCTTCCATTTTGTTATTGTCAGTAGTAACAGATTAAACATGGGTAAGTACTTTTATGGTAAAATTGCAATGCGAAGTGAGATTAGAAAACATAAAAACAGTTTAAAACAAAGTATCCATCTTGTAATGAAGTATGTCAAACAGTAATAAAAATCCATTTTTTATTCCGTTGATTCAGTTTACCACTATGCATACAAATCCGTATGAATGACTTTTTATTGGAAAAAATTCAGAAACATTTGTACATAAGTTTAAAAATATATTTTCTGCCAACCATATGCCCATGCATGTTCTTTCCCCTACAGCCACTTGCTTAATATAAGTAACAGTGAACCTGCTGCAAATAGAATGCCACTTCTGCCATGGTGTCTGACAAGTGCTGAAGGGGTTATTTTCAACCAACTGGGTATTAGACAGTTCTGATCGTAAAACATTTTCACTCTCCTTTTGCTCGAATGTTATATCCCCATTTTCCCCTTTTGCTGGTCATTTTTTTTTTTTTTTTTTTTTGTTATTTCACTCAGAAATTCTGACCATGTCATTCAGCGCATGTACTTTGATGTGATTAGATTGTGTAACTGCACGTACCATAACAACAGTTTTGGGTGGTTGTTCTCATCTATTGCATCCTAATTGTAAATCAGTATTTATCTGTTTATTTCCATAAGAGAAGACCAGTAACAAGACTACACTTTCCAAAATGAGTTCCGTACCTGAAGCTTGTTCACTGAAAGAAGTCACGGATGATCCCGTTTATTGATTAGAATGTAGCGAGTGCACTCCAAGTGTTCCTTATGATTCATCAAGGTCATTAGCATATATCTTTCCTTCTCTCTGCCTTTCTAAGAATTCTTATCACAGAAAAGGACATACTGACCTATTAGTAATTCTGTTACCCATATCCCGGTAGTCCAGCCTTCTTCATCATGTTCTTTCTAAGTTCATAATGTAAAAGTCTGGTCAGCTATTTCTAGGTGATATGCAGATAAAACAGGAAATATATTAATGAGCTAAGACTCCAAAATGTTTTTTTTTAAACTCAAAAAGATAAATTCAATGTTAAAATTAGAAGGGACAAAAGTTTATTACAAATGAGTGTCTACAAGTGCAGCAACACTATTAAAGTAAGTGCACTCCAAGATTTATTTATTTATTTATTTATTTTTATTCGGCTAGTCTAGCTTATATATGTCCATAGGCCGATAGAGAGCCCGAGGAGAAAAGCTCACAGTCATTACAAAGTTAAATAGAGAATAGGCAATACAAGATTAAAATTTATAACAGAGCTATTTTATACACATAAATGGACAATAATGAAATACAAAAAAAAAAAAGTAAAATTAATTAAAAAAAAAAAAAAAAAAAAATTTTTTTTTTTAAAAATTTTTAGCAGATATATATGTAATAGCATATATGTGATAGCATATATGTACATGAGAGTTATGAAGAGGGAGGAGAAAGAAAGAAAAGAGAAGAGAAAGAGAAGAAGAAAAAGAAGAAAAAGAAAGAAAGTTAAGTGCAGTTGGACAGCACAAAGCCAGCCAGTATTAAGATGCATTTTTTTTCTTTTTTTTTTAAAAGTGGGAGAGAGGAAGATGAGATATCAGGAGGGGGTTTGTTGTTTTTTTTTTCCAACAGAGCTGGAAAAGAGGGAGTCACCTGCAGAGTTTTTGGGTTTGGGTATATTAATGAGTAGTTTGTTAGAAGATGACTCAAACAGGGATTTTTCCCCTTCTTTCTTTCTGGCTTAACTCAGTGGCTGCATCTCTACTAGCCTCTCATAAGTCCTAAGTCCATGAACTATCTGTGTTCTAAGAATGAGGCTGGTAAGGAACCTAAAGACATCCTGAGGGGTTTTGCTGTTGACTGCTTATTTTTAATTTATGATCAGCCCGTTGATCCCCCTCCCGCTTCCTCACTAGTTTTCATCCAAGTGTTAATTCCCCTATGTGGACCAAGCCTCCTCACAGGAAATTCCTAAATGAACTCCCTCCTCCCCTGGGATGTGCACATCCAGCCCTCCCTGGCAGTACCTCAGACCTCCAAACCATCAATTGAACCTGGGACACCCAGGCCATAGTTAGAGCTTTACCAAGTATGCCATGGTCCTGACAGCACTGAAACAGAGATCTTTAGTGTCAAATGTGCATGACCTCTGCAAGTCATGCACCAACTATAGCTTGACAGGTACAGTGCTACCATATGTCTCATTAGTTTTCAACAGATCTCAGTGAAATCTGGAAAGTTAACACAGCTGATTAAGAATAACTTGCTTCATCTTGTTGTTCTGGATTCAAAACCCTCAGTCTCCAAATGTCTGCTGTGCAACTCTGGGCAAATAAGTTAATCAGAGAGTGCTGTTAGATTGCATCTATAAAGAGGTAATTAGGCATATTAGGTGTACATTGTTAAAGAACTATCACCCACATGACTGCAATCACTCTACTGCAGTGAGGATTAGTGGAATGTGCTGACTTCAGTGCAACATTTAAACATTAGACTGCGAAGGCCAGGTCTTGTGGCATTATACTTAAATTCACTACAATGGACAGAAAAAATGGCATATGATACCAATACCTGAAGTGTTTAAAAGAAATTAATATCAAGAGTTACTAAAGATAAGGAACCGACAATCAATATCCCATTGTGTGCATACTATATGTTATTCAGGACAGGCATGAAGTATTGCTATTTTAAGAAAATAAATGTTTGTTGTGAATATGTGAGGAGTGATAAAGATTCAAGAGGCTTTCATGAGAAGACTAGTTAAAAAAATCTGTGATATTGAAGCAGGCAGACTAAGAATAAAAACAGATTACAATAATTACAGAAAAATAGCTTGCAGAGACCCATTTTATTTTTAGTTAACACTCTTTAAATGTATTTATGTACTTAATTGTGGTGGCCTGAAAGTTTAAATTACTGGCTATTTTTCATTTAAATGAGCAAACACAGCTTGAAATAATTATCTATATGAATGCATTTTTATATTTGAAGTAATTCCCAGACATTTACTTTTTCCTTTTCCACAGACTCAGTGACTCATTCAAAATTCATATCTAGCAAATGTTGCCTACATTGCAAGCATACATGAAAGGCATAAATAAATTCATTCAGAATTGTTTCAGTACAGAGATTTCTTATATTTTCCAGTTAGTATGATGCAGACACAAAAATATACTTTTAAAAAGGGTTTATCTTTCTAGTTATTGGTTCTCAAAGAAAAAGCTAACAAGTGTGAGGATGTGGAGACTACACAGTTTATATAACTGTGGGAAGTACTCCACCATGTTCAAAATTATGAATCATGTTTCAAATAGCAGTGTGACAGGGCAAAATGTATTTCATTTCAGAACTAGGGATGGAACCCTTCTGAATTGCATGCTCAGCAACCTCTGTGATACATAAATTATGATTATGAATGAATGGTGTATATTTACAGCAGTTCAGGTAAAATATGTTAACAGAAACAAGGCACTCGAAACAATATTCGTATAACTAGATGTTTCAATTTGTTTACATTTTTACTAGAAGGTGCAACCAAGTGTAGGTTTGGCCAACAATAAATAATATAGGGTATATGCTAAGGACTTTATAGACAGACAGACAGACAGACAGACAGACACACACCAATAGCAATTTAAAATCTTTAAAATTTGCACTTACACAGACTGATGATGGAATTTGTCATAGAGCTGTTATAGAAACTCAGCTGAAGTAAGGATGGATATCGAAGCATTGTACTTGCACATACAGTGAGATATTTGAAGAATTCAATGTATAAGGCAATTTGCCAATATGAGAGGACAGCAAGGAAAACTGGAAGAATATTTTGTATAGAGCTGACTGATATACATTATTAGGGTATTGAGATGTCCTGTTTATAAGACTACAGACAGAGCACATTATTCTTAGGAGATTAACATGATGGTACACAGTCTATTCTGTAAGCCATGTAATGGAGAGTGACCTGAAAGGTTCTAAGAAAGGCAGTGTCCTTTAAGAAATGGAAAACAGCACAAATCAGAATGTTTAAACCTTTTACTATGCTCTGAATAGTTGAAGGCAGTCACGATGTGATAGCCCAGTTAATAAAAGTTTTTGATAGTATTTTTTTCAAATATACTTGAGCAACATGCTTACACAAATTTGCATGCTGGAACTCTATATACTTTTGCTGATTGCAGATCAGCATTTTCCCATGTCATAGCAACCTTGCACCTAAGCCATTCTGTGAGGGGTCCTTGATTGCTTGTCTTGTGTTACTACATATCATCTATTTCTGCATATAACTTAGTGGCATGGCCTTAGTGCCCTAGGCAAAGCAGCACCAGCACCCCCCCCACCACACCACCCAGTGCCCCCCATCATGGTCTACCACCACAAATAAATAACTGAAAAAAGCCCCCCTACTAAGCGGCACCCGGGCCTGGTAGTTGGGCCTATGCCTAAGGCCGGCTATGGGCATGGCCTAGTAACCTCAGTGACCTTCATCATGCTCCCTTCATCTCCTAGTATTCACTGGACTCATATTTTGCAGGGAGGGGCTAGGTGCACTTCATACACTTATACTACATTTGCCCCATCATTCTTGCCCTGCTGCCCCTAATGAGGTGGGTTAAGTGAAGTGCTCTGCGTCTTGCATACATGCTGATACACTAATGACATGCATTAATATTGCACCCTTGTGGATTGCCACTGCTATGCCAATATATGATTTGTGTAATTTGATACTTCAGAGCTACAGGTCTGCATCTCAAGATGATACCACCAGCACAAACTCCTCAGCTGGAAATATATTTTTAATTACTAATATTTATGCTACACTTATTGCTACAGATATATGAAGTTATATGGTTGCGCTATATGGGAATTCAAACCTCTTTATGAAAAAGAATATATTTCTGTTGGATCTGTTATTCAATGGATTTCAGGATGTCTTTCTAAACAAACATAGAAGCACGTATTGAACTGTGTGCTACTCCCTTGTTAAAGATTACTTTGCATTGCTGACTCTACTGCTGCCTGTAGTTTTTATTTCTTTGCTGTCCTTGAAACTTTTTTCTTAAGTCAGTTTTTGATCTTTCTACATCCAGATGCCATTTATGCTCACCTTCTCCTTGCCTTTTGAATACTTTCCTGAATCTTACCATATACACTTGCTGCCCAATTTAAAATGCATCCATATCATAAACTGTCTGTCTCGTTTCTTGTAGTATATACATAGGTTCATAGGTTCATAGGTAGGTACTAGGCTATCTGCCTGAGGGCATTTATAAGCCTAGCCAGAGTGTGTCAGCTTTCACCACCCCATTGATTAATTAACTGAGCCTCTGTCAAGAAGAGCCAATGAAGTGATCCCAGGGGTGTATTTTCTGTTACCCATCCACTCGTCAAGGTTTCTCTTGAAGAGTGTTAGTGAGGGACTCTGCCTAATGTAGTTAGGAATTTTGTTCCAAAGTATGGGGAGTCTCTGTGACAGGAATCTATCCCTCCAGCATGTTCTATTTATTGTTGTGGTGAGGTTTATCTCACTAGAGCGAGTGGCTCGGAGTGACTTGGATTTCTTTAGGTGGAGCATGTCCATCAATTCTGAGTTGGACATGGCTTTGTAAGTCAGGCAGAGATCACCTCTGAGTAACCGATATGCAACTGAGTACAGCCGGAGTTTTTCCAGTTGGGCTGCATAGGAGATATGTTTGAGGCCAGTAATCCTCTTGGTGAGGTACTTTTGTGGTCTTTCCAGCTGTTGGAAGTGTCTTGTGATGTACATCCCAAATGGGGCATTGTACTCTATGATGGGTCTGATGAGTGACGAGTAGATGGGCACTATAACCTCTTTATTTCTAGATGCGAACCCTTTAATAATTAGATGGGCTACATAAAAGGATTTCCTAACTACGTTGGCAATATGATTGTCAAAGGAGAGATTACTATCTACCTGGGTCCCCAGATCTCTTATTACCTCTTCTGTATTAAGGGGGCTGCTACCTATGTGGTAATTCATGGGTGTTTTGTTGACTATGCATTTTTTGGCATTTAGCTTGAGACCATGACTTTAACACCAGGTGTCTGTCTCAGTAAGGCCCTTTTGGAGAATGTCCATGTCAGCCAGAGAGTCAACTATGGCTCCCAGTTTGCAGCCATCGGTGAACTTGGTTAGCCATAGTCCTCCTGTGTTTGCCTGTACTTCTGAGAAGTATAGGCCGAATAGTAGGGGTCCCAGGACTGAGCCTTGTGGGACACCACTTGTAACTGGTTTAGAGTCGGACCTGGAGCCTGCTATTCTTACCATGTGAGTTCTGTTTCTAAGCCAGTTGGCAACCCATCTCATGACGTAGGGGTTTATGTTCAGGCTGGTGAGTTTTTCTATAATTCCCAAGTGGGGAATGGTGTCAAAAGCCTTGGCGAGGTCAAGTTAGGCTGTGTGAACCACCTTCCCCTCATCTATGGCCTTGGTGACTGTCTCAAAAAAGTCAACCAGGTTTAGTAGGCATGATCTGCCTTTATCAAAGCCGAAATGGGTCGGGTCAAGTGTTTGGAGGTTCCCAATGTCTTTTTTAATGAGTTCCATGATGATGCACTCCATAGCCTTGCAGACCAGGTTAGTCAGGCTTATGGGGCGATAGTTACCAGGGTCAGTTGTGGCCCCTCCTTTGTAGAGCAGAATAACCGTTGCTGTGCACCATTCTATGGGCATGTAGCCTGTGGAGAGGCTGAGGCTGAACAGTGTGTTTAGGTGGGGGGTTAGTTCGTTCTGTAGTTCGTGCAAGACGCAGCCTGGGACACCATCTGACCCAATTGATGCTGTGCTTTTGGTTTTTGAAAGGGCTGTTTTTACCTGTACATCTGTGATTTCCAGGGCACTACACTTTTCCGGAATTGTTGTGGGCCTTTTTGGGGGTGAGAGGGGGGTGAAGTTTGCACTGAATCTATCTGCCAGGATGTTGGCAATATCAGTAGGTTCAGTATATTTTGTGCTATTTTGCACTAGCTCAGAGCATATCTGCGAGTTGCCACTTAGATTCTTGACATAGCTAAAGAAGGCTTAGGTTCATAGGTTCCTAGGTAGGTACTAGGCTATTGGCCC
Organism: Protopterus annectens; assembly: GCF_019279795.1. Taxonomy (NCBI): domain Eukaryota; kingdom Metazoa; phylum Chordata; order Ceratodontiformes; family Protopteridae; genus Protopterus; species Protopterus annectens. The sequence continues at coordinate 223,564,090 of NC_056741.1, forward strand.
TAGGGCCTATATACGCCTAGTCAAAAATGTACCCTGGCTTTCGCCACCCAAGAAAATTATTTTCCTGTGCCCCTGTCGAGCAGAGCCACAGAAGTGATCCCTGTGGTGAATTTCTTATTTCCCATCCGATCATCAAGATTTTTCTTGGAGTGCTAATGAAGAGCTCTGTTTGACATAGATAGGTAGTCTGTTCCTGAGCATGGGAAGTCTCTGGGACAGGAATTTATCCCTCCAGCATGTTCTGTTTATTGTGGTGACAAGGTTTAGGTCCCTAGAGCATGTAACTCGGAGGGATTGGGATTCCTTTAAGTGGAGCATGTCCAACAGCTCTGGGTTTGACATAGCTTTGTATGTTAGGCAGAGATCGCCTCTGAGTAGGCTATATGCGACAGAGTAAAGCTGGAGTTTTTTGAGACGGTCTGCATAGGGCATCTGTTTGAGGCCAGTAATCCTCTTTATGAGGTATTTCTGTGGCCTTTCTAATTGTTGTAGATGTCTTGTGAGGTACATACCAAAAGGGGCGTTGTACTCTATAATGGGTCTAATGAGTGATGAGAAACCTTTTGTGATGAGGTGAGCCACGTAGAAGGATTTCCTGACCACTGTGACGATGTGATTATCAAAGAAGAGACTGTTGTCCACCTGTGTCCCAAGTTCTCTTATCACATTTTCGGCATTAAGTAGACTACCAGTATGTGGTAGGTCATGGGTACAGGGTTTTTACCAAAGGGGATGACAATACACTTTTTGGCATTGAGCTTCAGGCCATGGCTTTGACACCAGGCATCTGTCACAGTGAGGCCCTTTTGTAGTTTGTCCTCATCATTAGGAGTTTCGATTATGGCTCCTAGTTTGCAGTCATCTGCAAACTTTGTTAGCCAAAGACCTTCTGTGTTAGCCTGTACTTCAGAGAAGTAGATACCAAACAGGAGAGGACCCAGGCTTTGTGGTTATCTTTTGAATCCTTGGCTATTTCTCATTCAAAGTTAGCCTTGGATGATTTTATGAGGGACCTTAGTTTCTTACTGATACTGATCAGGGATGTCTTTCCTCCTTAGGATTTGCTTTTTTTCCTCCTTCTATTGTATAGCCTGTTTATGGCAGGGAAGAGTCATTCCACATAAGCCACGTTTGTCCTTCTTCTTGTGCGTGCGGTGTGTGCACGTGCACGTGTGTGTGTTTATGTTTGTGTATGTGTGCACACGTGTGTGTGTGTGTGTGTGTGTGTGTGTGTGTGTGTGTTTGTGCATATGGGCATGGTCTCCCTTTCAGCATGAGGCCAGCAGACTTGGATGAAGAAGTGTCTTACTAAGCTCTGATATGATGCGATGATGGCTGCGTTAGATTTTGAATCTATTACATTGTCAATGCATCTTTTTGTTAGCCTTAGATGTTACTTTTCTATATCACTCTCCATGATTCTTAAAAGGAATGATTATAATCCTAACATTCTGCTCCATCTCTTTCCCCACTATGGCCATCTCCCTACCAGGGATATTTTCCTCCCTGTTTCTCCACCAAAATGCTGGCATGTTTTTGCATATTACATCCCAGTTTCCACTCATACGCCCACTGTACAAGCATCTGAAGGTTTTGCAAAAAGACTAACTCTACTAAATGTAACCATTTATCCAGTGTAAGTGCCATTGGTATAAAGATGCAGTTCCCTGTATTATCAGTGTAGATATTGCATGACTGTAGTAAAATGCGACAGGATTGTGCTAGCTCTTTTGTCTTAGATGTTCAAACTTTGACTAAACTCATGAGACCTTGATTTGAGAAACAGGCTCCGCACCACTGAACAAGTTTGGGGAGATAAGATTAAGCAGTTAAGATTAGATTTTCTTTTTTAGGAAGAAGGGGCAGAGTTTCCACCAGCAGGACTGTTATTCTGTGGAAACTAGATGTCCAGGATCTGGTGCATGCTTTGCTTAGCCTACATGAAGACAGCAGCATCAGAATCCTCTGGAACTAATGATGCTGATGTGCCCTGTACTGCATATTCAACATGCAAGTGTTATGTAGGATTAGGGAATAGCTAGAAATTATCTTTGCAGATGCATAGTATTGCTTTGTTGTATTTGATTGACATCACCTTGATACAAAGGACATACACACACACACACACACACACACACACACACACACACACACACACACACACACACACACACACACACACACACAAAACAGTAATGCAGCAAAAAGATTTGTTGCTGAAAATCTCATCACCCTAGAATAGAGACACAATGTACGATGTTATGATGGGCAGGAGGTTGCTCTTAAAGATATTCAAGTTATAAATATGCATGTGTGTGTGTGTGTGTGTGTGTGTGTGTGTGTGTGTGTGTGTGTGTGTGTGTGTGTGTGTGTGCATGTGTTAGAAGTGGCCTTCCTTGCTTGTTAGCTGATAAAAACTCTATACAATTCCTTCAGATAATGTATTCCTCAATAAGTCAGTCACTGCACAATATGCTTGAAGTCGATCTTTCTTTGTCAGCTTAGCCTCACCTTTCCTTCTCTGCAATAATTAACTAACTCTCCTTTTCAGTGAAGTATATGGTACAAAATAAAAAGTTAGACAGATAGAGTACAAGGCACTTCATTTTTTCTAATACTTAAAATACCTTGCACAAAATTAAAATCTGATATGGGTATATTACCAACTTAAAGCAGAAGAAGAAATATTTGCAAAGTTAAAGTTCAGTGCAGTTTTCCTAATAAGCACAAGCAAGTTCATGACATTTCAGAATGATAAGTTTACATATGGCACTCGTCTGTACATCTTGACAGGTATTCTTAGGGTCAAGAGGCCTGTTTCAATGTTCTCCCTTAACTTGTCATTAGATTATGATGGGGTAACTGCAAGACTGTGCAGTACACTTAAACACTGTTTTTTTGTTTTTTTTAAATGTGATGGTGAATGATGAAATAGGACGTGCTGGAGGGATAGATTTATCACTCAGAGACTCCCTATGCTGATGAAAAAAAAAAATCCCATGAATCCAGAGCCTGGAGCTCTGTTCAAGTTCAAAAGAGAATCTGATGGGACCTGTGGGAGGGTAGGGTTTGAATCATCTCTCTGTCTCACTGCTGGACAGAGGCACAAACAAACCAATGGGCACAGTTTTTTTTTATATAGGGGTGGTAGTAAGCCACAAAAATTTTGGCTAGGCTTATAAATGCCTTAGGGCAGATAGCCTAGTATAAACCTATGAACCTATGAACCTATGAGGACATTGTTCAATTAAAGGGCAGTGTCTCATAATATTTTACTAGATCTGTAAACAGAAACACTGTTATCAGTTGTCATGTCCATCTACTCTGTAATACTATTTGCTCAGTAAACATTAAAGGGAAGGAAAGTCCAGTTAAAGGATATATATAATCCTAATGCAGTTGTGGAAACCGAGAAATCGGATTATATTCCTTTTTTAAATCTTTTTATTACATTAACTAATATATAAATTAGTAAGAAAAAAAGAGAAGGAGATATTTTAATAAAAGTCTGCATTCAGGATTATGATACACTGTGCATATATTACATAAGGTCATCTATTCATATTACATGACTTAGCACAGGACACAAACAAAAATTAAAATGTTGGTTGATATTGTTTAGACTACATATTCCCATCAAATCAATTTTCTAATTTACACTTAGGTTCATAGGTGGGTACTAGACTATTGGCCCAAGGGCCTACGTAAGCCTAGCTAACAAGGTTCCATGGCTTACGCCACACAAGAAAGTTATTTTACTGTGCCACTGTCGAGCAAAGACACAGAAGTGATCCCCGGGAATCTGTCCCTCCAGTGTGTCCTGTTTATTGTGGTGACAAGGTTTAGGTCTCTAGAGCATGTAGCTCAGAGGGATTGGGATTTCTTTAGGTGTAGCATTTCCAACAGCTCTGAGTTTGACATAACTTTATATGTTAGGCAGAGATCACCTCGGAGTAGGCGATATGCTACGTAGTAAAGCTGGAGTTTTTTGAGGCGGTCAGTGTAGGGCATTTGTTTGAGGTCAGTAATCCTCTTTGACAGACTCAGACATTATTTGCAATACAGGTAATGAATCAGTATTTTTGTCTAAGTCAAGACATACAGTACACCAAATTCACTTCAACACTAGGCTATTATTAACCCTTCCCAATGCTGAAATCATATTTATCATTCACTTTCTACTATCTAACTTCCACAACAGAATTGTTATCCTGACATAATTGCATGTGTCCTTAGAATCCAACCCATCTTATCATCTGAGATCCCTTTGGTTCATAGGTTCATAGGTTCATAGGTAGGTACTAGGCTATTGGCCCAAGGGCTGACGTAAGCCTAGCCAGCAAGGTTCCATAGCTTATGCCTCCCAAGAAAGTTATTTTCCTGTGCCACTGTCCAGCAGACACAGAAGTGATCCCCGGGGTGTATTTCCTATTTCCCATCCACTCATCAAGATTGTTCTTGAAGAATGCTAATGAAGAACTTTGCTTGACATAGATGGGTAACTTGTTCCAGAGTATAGAAAGTCTCTGGGACAGGAATCTATCCCTCCAGCATGTCCTGTTTATTTTGGTGAAAAGGTTTAGGTCCCTAGAGTGTGTAGCTCGGAGGGATTGGGATTTCTTTAGGTGTAGCATCTCCAACAGCTCTGGGTTTGACATAGCTTTATATGTTAGGCAGAGATCACCACGGAGTAGGCGATATGCTATGGAGTAAAGCTGGAGTTTTTTAAGGAGGCCAGTAATCCTCTTTGTGAGGTACTTCTGTGGTCTTTTCAGCTGCTGCAGATGTCTTGTGAGGTACATTCCAAAAGGGGCATTGTACTCTATAATGGGTCTAATGAGTGACGAGTAGTGGGAACAATGACCTCTTTTGTGTAAAGCTCTGAGTTTTTATTAGTATGATATATATTGTATCCACTCAGTGGACTCATTGTCAGTATGTAACAGAGGTACTAGTTTTCAGTGTAGTTGTTACATGACTGTGTGCCACTGCTAATGCAACTATATTATATTTAATTATTTACCTGAGATACCATCTGGAAATCCAGCATCAAGGAGGTTGAGGCAATGGTTTATAGTTAAAATATCTCCTTTTACTCACTGTAAAGAGTGTTGCTTTTTTTTTTCAAATGTACGCTACATCCAAGCCTGACCGGATAGCCTTCAGCTATGTTCCACAGCTACTGGAAGTGCAGCACTGATAGCATGGGAGAAACTACTGGTTAGATATAATTCTTCTTACTAGGGCTTACATTTCTTGCAGGTTCCATCTGTATACATCATGTTCTAGAATTGATCCTGCTGGAGGTGGGGTCTTTGTGGGCCAGTTATTATCATCTACAGTCAGACTGTTACCTAACATTTAATTTTATGACTTCCAGTAAATGCCTTCCTACCCTAACACTTATTTGGGAACTCATGGGGACAGTGAAGTAATGTTTGACCAGCAAGTGTCTATTATTGTAAGAAAGTTCTTTTATATTACACCACTTATAAACAAAGGCATTGTGTCTAGATATAGGGATATCATTGTCTCCCTTTACTCAGCCCTTGTTAGGCCAATCATTGAATATAATGCCCCCTTTAGCATGTATCTGTCCAGATGAAGGCAGCAACTTGAACACCAACAGAGATACTTTACTAAAGAGATACAAGGCCTAAACATCATGTCCTACATAGACTGACTCAAAGCCTTGTCTCTATACTAGGTGCCCTACAGACTGCTAAGTGCTGACCTGTGTCTGGCATAGAAGGCTCCTCTGACCCATTACCAATAGACTTACTACACAACAAGTCAAATGGTATCAGAAATACTTGGTCTAGGGATCTAAACCTCTTCTGCAATATCAGCAGAATGGTTTGAAAGGACAGGAGTATTTCATAGAGGATTCCACTTATGGGGTACAGACTCCACATGCACATAAAACAAAAGTTTATCCCTGTTAATTTTTGAGTGCAACCTAGGTCTATGGATGAAAAACAGAACATTTACCCCAGGTTTGACACCTGTACTACTAATGGACAGATGCAGCTCTTAAATGTTTTATACCATGTGTGGGTCCCCTCAAATTCTGTATGGTATGATCCCAGTTATTCATATTAGGGGTTAATATATAATTATTGCCTATGAGAAAAGTAAGCCCAAAGTATAACCAAACATGGTAGGTTACTTTGAACACTAAAAGGGAAACTGGCTAGGCTTTACCCAGCCCACAAGGACAGCTAGCCTGGTACTTACCGATGAACTTAACAACCTAAATACAACCAGTGGAGAAGCAGTTACATTGTTATTGTCTAAGAAGAAAAGCTTTAAACTGATTTCTAAAAGTGTGGTAAGACATTCCGTTTTTAAAGGTGGGCAAGAGAGATTTACATACTTTCTGAATGAGAAATGAGAAGCATTTATGTTCTGGGGGCTTATAGAGCTGGAGCTGTTGGATTATACCTTCTAAGCTTACAAGATGGCATTTTAGAGTGTTGCATCTAGGGTTGAGTACATTTCTGAATGTAAAAGTTTGAACAATAAAGACCAAGAAGGTGGTCAATGCTTTGTTTATCCGTTAGTTAATTGGCTTTCCTGATTGTTATATAATAATGTTCTTTCCTTGGAGATAAATCTGAAAAATTTTATTGGCGACAGTAAGTAGGTATGTGCCAATTACTTGTAAAGACATAATCACATCTTACAGGAAGGGGTTAAAAATTTTCAAGCCCAGTCCATTAGGTAATTTATTTATGTTTTTTTTTGTTTGTGTGATTCTAAAAGGTCAGGACCTGGTCTAGTCAGATGCCTAGATATTTGAAACAAGTACTTATGTCAGCTGAAATATTGTTAAGGTCTCTAATATCAGAGTTGATAGGAGACTAGGAGGGGTTTTGATGAGTAACAACATATCATGTTTTTTTAAGTAGCATTTAGAAGAAGTTTTTATTGTTGATCCATTTTGTGATGGTGCTAATGTCCTTTTTGATTTGGAAGTGCATCTCTAAGTCAGATAGACCTGACCTGAGACCAACTAAGTCATCTCTGTATCTAATCAAAGGAAGGCTGTGCAGGTCATTTTGAAGGATATTAATGAACACTGAGAAGAGCAGATGGACAAGTATGGAAACTGGAAGAATACCATTGTGTAGAGAAGCATCCGAAGATGTGGAGGAGTTAATCTTGACTCTGAATGGTCTATTCATTAGAAAGTCTTAAAACCAAGAGGCAGATTGAAGACTGATTCCAGTGAGTGTTAAATGGATAAGCAGAATGGTACAGTTAATGAGGTCAAAAGCTTGACCAAGATCAATAATGAATGTTCTTGTAAGGTTATCTTTATCCATGTTCAGTTATATCTGATATAAAAGGGACCAGAGTGTGGTTATAATACTTAAATCTGTTCAGAAATGACATTGCTTAAGAAGAAATGCTGTTGCTGAATGTATATAGATAGTTTGATATATATTTTTAGTATATTTCTGGGGAAGGTAGAATAGAAATGGGTAAAATGGCAAGCATTGGTTGGCATAGGATGTTTTGGTAATGGTTTGACTATTTTCAATATGTTCAGTATTATGCTATAAGAAATGCACAGGTTGTAAATATAAAGCAAAGAGATAATAACTGTGAAGGCTGCCAGCCTAGCCATATAGCATTTTATAGATAATTCTGTCATCTGTAAATATTAATGTAAACCACAGGCTTGTTGTCTTAAATGGTAAAATAGAGTTCCATATGGAACTGAAAAAAATGTAACAACAGTGCACTCTGCTGTAAGGAAGCAAAGTCAAGCATTTATGACTGTCTTTGATCTTTAAAGTTGGCTCCAGCCTGTCTAGGTGAAGGAATTCTTGCTATTGTTTTAAGGCCAGAGTAATGGCCAGAATATGCATGCATAAATGTCCTTTATTGCTCTGGTTTCTGCCCAGAGGTGAAGAATGTAAATGTAGTTTGTATTAGCCAGGGAACCCAGTGAAGTGTGAAAAATAATGTAATGTGAGTCAGGAATGTGATTTTAAAAACAGAGAGAATCAGAGAGCATTAAGCATTTTTGTCTTGACCATCCAACTCATCAGCACTCTGCCTGTGTTCTATATGTAAGTTTATCTTAGACTTGTGTTTTCTCTTAGAAATAGCTAAAGTGTTTTCTGTGATGTCAGAACTGTACTACTGAATTATTTTAAGTATTTCTCTATGATCTCTGAACTCTTGACTAGCACTGTGTAGTAGAAAGTACTGTCTTGTGTTTTTATTATTTATTATTAAATATTTTTAAACCTTTCAACTGTGGCTGTTTTGTGTAGTGATAACTTAAGCTCTTAGGAGTACGTGCATGCCTTTGGTAAATCTGTACAAAGCCACTCTAATAGCTTTAGCCCTGGGTTATACTACCAATTGGATAATAATATTGCGCAGTAATAATTGGACACCCTTTTAAGGGCCTTTGAGTAGCTGATAAATATTAGTGGGTGGTGGCAGCTGTTACTACTGTATAGTCTGGAAAAAGGGGGCACAGCTGGAAAGCCTGTGCCAGCCTTCCCCAGGAGTGTCTGTGTAGTTGCATAAACTCTTCTCAAAGTGTGTGTGTGTGTGTGTGTGTGTGTGTGTGTGTGTGTGTGTGTGTGTGTGTTTGTGAGCTACTTGGGCAGGGACACGAAGTACTGTTTGGACAGAGAAGATGCTGGAGGTTTTAGCTTGCCCACTAGGCTGAGATCTGGACACTATAGCTGTGCCAGTGGGGAGTCTTATTTGGGACCTGGAGAGGAAGGGAGCAACCTGCCCCGAACTGACCGTGATCTTTGTGTGCTCTTAAGGGAAATTGCGCTTTACTGTATGTATTTGTTATCCTTTCCTACTATAAGAGAGGCCCATCACTAGTGTCAGTGGTGAGGATTGAGGCTTCTTGATTGCTGGGCCAGGGCATGGGCATCACAATGACAGATTCCTGTATGAACCAAGAATTAACATATCTGACTTTGTGAAGGAAAGTAATACAATTTGGTTAAGAAGAGATTCAATGCCTTTAGCTTTTATGTTTTTGAAGTAAAATGATGGCATTAGTTGGGGAGAGTATGATAGTATGGATTCAGAAGGGAAAGCGTCAGGGGAGAGCACTGTACCAAATTCTTTCAGGAAGTCAGTAGGAGAGAGTTGGCTTTGAGAGTGTTGAAGGGTATCTGGAGTGGCATTATTATTGGAAACTTTTTATTTCTGATGTGATGGTTTGTGTCATTCTAAGACCATTTAGGTTTATTAAAAAATACAATAGTTATTTACATCTGAGATGTTTGGTTCTGTGCAAAAAAATCCAAAACAGCAGCTTTATACCTCCACAAGTAAAACTTCTTTTATTATGGCAATCCACAGCAAAGCTTTCTGGCAACACATTTTCTCTATACAATGTTTGGTTTTGGATCGTCATAGGAATCTCACAGTAAAGTAAATTGTTTACTTATTTCTGAGTTAGAGTTTTGTATTAAGAAATGCAAAGATTCATTTTTCATGTGGGAAAAGGTTTTATTCTTTAGTGAGCTAATCATTTTTGTTGTGTTCGCATAATTTTGGTATTAAGGGAACATTTTTATTCTGGGAGCTGAAAAGGATAAGAGTAAGCATTTCAGCCACAAAGATAGGATCTTCAGAATTGGGTATAGCTGCCCAGTATATGGCTGAGAAGTAAGATATAAGGCTGATGATAGTAGTTTAGGATTTACGTCTGAATAAAATGAGTTTAGGGGATGTTTATGTGATATATTGTTTATTTTGAAGGTAGCGGGCAGGAGTGACTAAATGATACGGGATGAATGAAAATGGAAGAAACACTGGTTGGGAAATTTGCAATGATGAGATGTAGAAGAGAATGACAGAGATGGTGCTAGAAGGGTTCAAAGATACATTGAATGACATCAGGATTTGCTAATGATTCTGACATTTCAAAAGTAAAAATGAATGTCCACAAAAATGCCTATATTTTTGTGTTTGGCAGAGAATGTAGTACTGCTGAGAGCACAAGCTTAGAAATTTTTTAAGAGAGGCAGTAAGTAAGCTACAGCAATAAATGTGAATGTATTTTTAATTCATACATTTCTAATAAGTAACCAGTTTTGTTTGGCATATGAGAAGTTTGCATGTACAATTGCCATAATATTAAGATTAACTCCATAAAGGATTGCAGTTCTTTCCTGTTCTGTCATCTGTTTTGGTATCAAAGATGTAAATATAACCAGGAAAAAAGAGTTTATGATCCAACACTCTGTTATGGCAAATATGTCTGGTGAGTAAGGGGATAGGAAGACAATAATGTGATCAATAATAACATTTCTTTGGAATTTGGCTTATCCTAAGATAATGCAGAGACCTTTTAGTAATAGTGCCATGTTGACACATTTTACTTTCAGTTATAAATAGCCTGGCATCTCATTTCTAACTAGTCCGGCATATTTTTCTATTTGCAAAAACTTATTTATTTATTTATTTTTGTTTACTGGGGTAGTGCACTAATCAATATTGATTAATTCCAGGCTCAGGCAGGGGATGGCATTGGTAATTTTCTTTGCATTATTTGTAGCATTTCATTATTACAACATTTTCCTCACTATTTGTAGTCAACTTTCATCAGATGCTTCAGAAAAATCTATATATCTATACCTATATATCTATATGTATATATATATATATATATATATATATATATATATATATATATATGGGTCTACTTTGTTTGCCCGAACTTTCATTTGCCCGACACCCATTTGCCCGACCCCATTTGACCGAAAGTTCATTTGACCGACACTTCATTTGCCCGACAGTTCATTTGACCGACAAGCATTACTGGCAAGAAAATGGGATATGCCCCCTTCCCCACTGCAGTGCGACCCTGGAGTTAGAATATATAGTTAGGGGGGTGGGGGGGTAAAGCCCCCCACTTACATTTCTGTTACTAAAGAATATTAAAGCAAAACTAAGCATTATAATATGAAATTATGTGGGGGGCTTCACCCCCCACACCCCCAGCCCCCCACACCCCCCTAACTATATATTCTAACTCCAGGGTCGCACTGCAGTGGGGAAGGGGGCATATCCCATTTTCTTGCCAATAATGCTTGTCGGTCAAATGAACTGTCGGTCAAATGAAGTGTCGGTCAAATGAACTTTGGGTCATTTGGTCTCTGGAAAATGGTTGTCGGGCAAATGAAAGTTCGGGCAAACAAAGTAGACCCATATATATATATATATATATATATATATATATATATATATATATATATATATATATATATATATATATATATATATATATATATGTACAGTATATAGATATCTATATCTATATATATATATATATATATATATATATATATATGTATATATATATATATCTTTAGATAGATAGGCAGACAAAATGAGTTAACTGCATTTTTTAACTGGGATCAAATATTGACCTTCATGGACCTTTTTCAGACTCATCCCAACAGTATTGTCAATGTATGTAATATACTCAAAGTCAGATAGTAGGCAGATGTAGGCTGAGGGACAACAGGGTGTAGCTCATTAACAGCTCAGCCTTAATCCACTGCATTAGCTGCCAATATATATATCTATATATATATAATCTGTGTGTGTGTGTGTGTGTGTGTGTGTGTGTGTGTGTGTGTGTGTGTGTGTGTGTGTGTGTGTGTGTGTGTGTGTGTGCGCGTGTGTGTGTGTGTATATATATATATATATATATATATATATATATATATATATATATATATATATATATATATATATATATATATATATATATATATATATATATATATATATATATATATATATATATATATATATATATATATACAGATATAGATTCACTTTATAAGTTTGAAATTCTGAAATCTCGAATTACAGAATCTCGAGCCCATAAAGTAGAAAATCCAAATACCCGAAACTACACAATCACGAAGCCCTAAATCCCAAAACCGCAAACCACGAAATTCAAACTACCAACACTTTCGAACACCATTACAACACACACGCACAACTAAATAAGCACATACACCTACCCTTATGATATGCAGGGGGGCAAGCGAGTAAAACTACATACCACAGACACAAAACAACACCACACAAACTACATTCCTCTGGCACACACACATCACAGTAACAACACGCACACTAACACACTACAGCCCCTAGCCAATAACCTTAAACATAAACACTTACCTGAGTCCACGAACACAGTGCAACACCAGGACAACTAATTAAAAATCTCCCACATTTGGGATTTTGAATTTCTTGCTTCTGGGGTTGTGATCTTCCAATCCTTCCACTTTATGAACTTGAGATATTGAAATTCTATATTTCAGTATTTCAAGCTTATAAAGTGTTCCTATATAGATATATATATATATATATATATATATATATATATATATATATATATATGTATATGGGTCTACATTATATCAGTGAAAAGTAAATACATCAAATACCTCTTTATCGACCAGTTTTCAGTGAAAGCAAAACTCTGTAAACAATTGTTAAATTGAAACTTTTTCCATGGTAAGTAAGCAATAGGCCAACATAGCGATTGCAAAACAACTGAAAAATTTAATATCCACCCTGATGGGGGGGGCGTTGTACTCCCCACACATATAAACTCTGAGATTGCACTACACTGGAGTAAAGGGAAAATTCCCGAAGATGGCCCACTGGTTACTTACCATGGGAAAAAATGTTGATGTAATGATCATTCGCAGAGTTTTGCTTTCACTGAAAACAGGTTAATGAAGAGGTATTCGATGTATTTACATTTTGCTGATGTAATATAGACCCATATACATATATATATATATATATATATATATATATATATATATATATATATATATATAGTAGAACCAATAAAACTATTAGGGAACAAACAAAAGCTGTGAATGCAGAAACGCAGTTAAGTATAAACCATAAAAACATAAACGGCTACCACAGAAGTAGAAATTAAAAGTTTAGTACATCCACAAAACAATAAAAGCAAAGAATACATGCTTTCACATTTTCAAAATGCTTCTTTAGATTCATTTCATTAAAACCAGATTCAGTATTTAAATACATTAAGCATTCAGTTAAAACATTAACACCTAAGATCTGAATTTCTTCCCTTTCAGTGTAGGTCTTAAAGGCCGACAGCTATTCAAACCTGGATATTTGTCTGCCTGTAACCTAAGTATCCATCTGGTTTAGCTATTTCTGTTAAATTAACAAGATCACCCCTCTATTATTCATTATAATATATTGTAGTACTTTAAATGTAGATGTAGGCCCTTTATTCTCTACAATATGATTAGCTAGGACAGTTTTAAGATTTTTGGGTCCGTATATCATATAGATGCCTCATGATCCTGTCCTTTAACATCTTATTTGTTTTCCCTCATAAAAACATAAAAATAATTCACAGGTAGCCAAATATATTACATTCTCAGTTTTACAGTCAGAGTAATTTTTGGATTCAAATGTAAAGTCATAAAGAGGGTGTTTAAAGTGCTGTTGCTTAGAAATGGTATGACATGCTTTACAACTAAAACAAGCATAGGTAACCACTTTAATATTACTTCTGACATCCATAGATTTATGTCTTGAATCACATAACTGTCATTTCAACTTTAAACTATTCTTGCAAAGAAAGCTAGGTGAGCAGCCAACAGTATTGGCTACCTTGTTATCTACAGTCAAAATCTTCCAGTTCTTACGAATGATATCACATATAGGGCCCATGTCATTGGTGTATTTTAAAGGAACCCTAAGTCTAGACTGAGGGATCCTAGAGGCTTTATCCACTGTAGTTTTAAACTTATGATCATGTACACCAGATGAGAAGAATGGTTTTGCAATATTATCTTTCTTAATCAACACTTCTTTTTTCTCCTTCTCAAATACACTGGTGTCATAGCCACACTGTAAAAATTGTTGATGCAGAGAATCTAAAGTATTACAAAAGTCATTATGATATGTACAAAGCCTAGAAGCTCTCAGAAACTTGCTTCTAACTATATGGGGATAGATATGCTTAGGGTGCATAAAGTGCACTTAAAAGTGCAACATATATAGCAAAAAACCTGCATACATTTCCAGTACTTAAATTAAATGCACTTACAAGATATTCACGCTGTGAATGCAGTTATACCATAGCGAAATGATGGCTCCAAAGTACTTTGTATGCAAGGGAGCCCGCAGGAATTTTTGCAGGGGGGTGCAAACCCGGAACACCTCCCCAACTCCTGCCCTTCAAGGCACCACCCCCAACCCCACCCCCTCCAACCCCCCAACACGCACACACGCAGCCATTCCAGTATCCCATTACTTGGCTATTTCTCCCCAGTTTCCATAAACACTGTTCAAAACTCTCTATGTGCATACTGTTTTATGCATTACTTCTACAATGATTACAGATACTTGGTTTTAATTTTCAACTTTTATTTCAAATTTTAGGGCCTCAGGGCCAATAGCCTAGTAACCTCTTTTTTATAGCACAAACACTGATAGACATTTGCTAAACTTAATCAAAGCAATAGTCTTACAATGAAAACAGACTTAACATTAAAACTTCTCTACCTTTGAAACTTGCATGCACGGAAACAGCATAGAAACCCACATTCAAAGAAAATGCATCTGGCCAGTGGCAGGTTAAGGTTACCTTTGGACTGTTTTCAAATCATAGGCCCCTTGCACACATTTCAGAACCATACATAACTGCTTTGATTCACCTTTCTGCTTGTATTAATTATAATATACAATAACTGAATTATATCCCTTGTTAATACAGCACCACTTAAGAGTGTGTTCTATAGTTTTGAACATTTTTTCCATTAAGCAATGAAACAAAACATATGAACCAATAATGACAAATTGCCCAATTCAGAACATTTCAACCATAAAAGGCCACTTAAACATCTATCATTACAATCTACCAATATCAGTCAATATGCACAATCTCTGCAGAAGTAAAAGTCATCTGAATAATTTCACATTAAAGAGATCTGAAACTAATGGAGAGGTTGTTGCTAGAAAACAGCTTTATATTTCAGTGTTTCATCTACAAATTCAGTGCCTACTGCCCTTAAACAATAAATTGCCTATGCTACATTTAAAAAAATGCTAAGCTTGTATATTGCAATAGAAATAAGTGGCAAGCGGAAACACAGGTTCATAGTTACTAGGCATCTCATCCAAAGGAGGACTGCAGCACTCCACCCCCTTAAAATACACATGCGGTGGGAGTAGAACCTACAGCCCTCTACATTAAGATGCAAGTATGCTACCTGCTGTGCTAATATGACTGTTTTGAACTTCTACACCACAACAGTGATACCATTTGCTGAACAAAACAGATGCACATTTTAAGCAGTAGTAAACTTCTCTTCGCTTG
The DNA here is from genome assembly GCF_019279795.1 of Protopterus annectens. Taxonomy (NCBI): domain Eukaryota; kingdom Metazoa; phylum Chordata; order Ceratodontiformes; family Protopteridae; genus Protopterus; species Protopterus annectens. The sequence goes on from NC_056741.1 coordinate 223,579,481, forward strand.
AATGCACACACAGCATAACTCCCTCACACACACACACACACACACACACACACACACACACACACACACACACACACACACACACACACACAAACACACACACACATACACACCACACACACACACAACACCATAGGTGCCAGAAGCTGTTAACATTAGACTTAAGTTAGAGCGCATTTTAAATTTATTGTTTAAACATTTTTCCAGTAGGCAATGAAACAAAAATGCATTAACCAATAATGACAAAACTGCCCTATTCAGAACATTTCCATCATAAAGGTCTACTTCCACACACAACTGCATTTTAAATTTATTGTTTGAACATTTTTCCAGTAGGCAATGAAGCAAAATGCATGCACCAGTAATGACAAAACTGCCCTAGTCAGAACATTTCCATGATAACAGTGTACTTCCACACACAATATATAAATACAGAATCACAGTAGTGTAAGCCATAGGCATGTTGGCTACAGTAACCTTTGTGAGATACTCTGCAGGTGTGGGTATGTCTGTCTAACAGCGTACAGCTTACTGTGAAAAAAATCAATACTTAAAATGACAAGAGCTCTGTAACATATACAGCAAAGCAGCAGTCAATCCCCTGCACCCTGACATATAAAATAAGCTCTTATTAATCAAAAATATTTCGGTAAATTCTCAGCTCCTACCTGCATTATGCATGCAATGAAAACTTTTGCCAGTCTGGAAAAAGGCGGGGTCTACAACCTTGAATCTTGGGGGTACTATAAGTAATTATAGCCGGTTTTAAAAGGAGCAGTCAAAAATGTTTCACCTTTTTTATTCTAGAAATTTGGGCAAAGCCAAAAACAATGGATAGAGTCCCAAAAAGGAACAAATTTTAAACATTCTTTTTTATTTGTAAACCAGGTAAGCCTACTGAGAAAGGTAAGGAAAAATACCTGCCCCAAAAAAATAAAACGAGCAGCTGCAACTGTCCCAATGCACCTTGCCTTGGTGTACTGTGTTTTCATAAGTGGTATGCATGTTAAAAGAAAAAACATTTATTTAAAGGGGAAAAAAGTTAAAAGAAAAACAGTTTGTGGAGCAAACAGCAGTAGGTATCCAGCTACACATTTACCTGAGAAGTCAGTAGCCTGTGGCAGCCATCCACATAATTTCTATTATAATCAACCAGTCCCTCTGTTTCTGTTTTTGTTAAGCTTTTCTGAATGAAAACAGAGCTGAGTGACTTCACTTCAGCAAGCTGGTCTTCAGTGTGCTGAAGAAAACACCTCGTGTCTGTATGTTTTTATATAAATGCATTTGAAGTGCTGTAATGCATGAACCCGATCACTGTATGTTGAAGCAGTACTAGTTTTTTCTATAATTAATTTAAATTGTTAAAAAATATATTTTTTTGGAAATAATTGCTGCTTGCTACACTTCCTTTTACATATGGGTAATGCATCTTTTTTTTTGGTGTGGGGAGGATAATATCTTCTACTCTGCTTCACAACAGTTGCTCATTAAATCAGAAGCACAGGTGAAAGAACACTGCTCCAGATAGTGCATGCCCTAAGTATATAAAAACTTGAGTGAAGGCAGCATTTCATTAGAAATGTACAGCTACTCTTAACATCTATCAAATCCATAAAGACAGAAAATCAGATGTCAGCTACGACTATGAACTTTACAACAGGAGTAAAATTTGCATACTAAAAACACCCATCAACATTGCCAGCGGCCAGTAGCTGAAGTGATGCACACAACCAACAAGTATGCTGGATCAGCCAAACACATCAGATATTTACTTCTCAGAATGTTTTTTACATATAAATTGGTTCTACTGTGAGACGGCAGCTATGTGTCCCAGGTTTCTTTCTCTTTTACTAAGTGCTGTGCAACCATAAAAGTATATAAGTAAGAATGCACTGGGGCAAAGTCAGTCACATGGATGAAGTATGGGGACTCGCTACATTCACAAAAAAAGAATGCTTATAATGAATTCTCCTGCATTCTAAGCAGGTGCATCTTTCAGCACGATTGCTCTATCCAGTATCTTTCCTTGTACTCTAAATTTGACTTTTCGTAAGTAGATGTATACTTTCCCAGGTACAATAGCTACTCTTTCAAAAGTACAAATAAGCAATATGCACAGCGTACATTGCCTTAACCTGGGCAGCCTATGTATCCCAACAGCACAAAATAGACATGCAAACAGATTTAAAATACAAAGCTAAAACACTTGGAAACCTAAGTACAAAAATTCTGCTTGCCATGCATGCAAATAGAGTTGAAACCAGTAGGAGAACACCAAACATTGCACAATTTGAACAGCAGTGCATCATTTTTTCAACTTTCACAGACATAATGTAGTAACTATGTTTGCAATGCAAGTGAACAAAAGTTCTTTATACAGGAATCTTTCTCTGGGAAAACGTGATACGAGGAAGAGCAGGAACTTCACCAGCATAAATCAACATTTAATATTCATTACACTTTTTTTCTGTTACATCCTTCACATTATTTACTGCACATCATCCTGTACTGTTGTTTTGTTCCTACGTCAGACTAATAATTGGAATGAATCAGAAAAAGGTGGTCAAAATCAACAAACACATTTCTCAGTCTTTTGCTGCTTTCATCTATGCAGAATAATAGTAGAAATGATACCATTCATTCCACTTGGCAGCATTTTTCTTTCATGTACCAAACACAGAATGAATAGTGTGAGTTTTGTAGGAGGTTGAAAAGACATGATTAACCTCAAGTCTTTTCATGAGACTGCATTTAAGTTATTGTATTTTTACACAACCTCACATTCTTTCAACATCTCAGTAAGCCTCAAAAAAGAGCATCACAGAAAAGAATGACTTGTGTATTTGTTACTCATTCCACTATAGAACACTGGTGGCACTGAAACACATGCAGGGTCTTATCTTATTATTTTAAATCCAACAGCAGCTATAAAAATACAACTTTGAGAAGCACTGAAATACTTAAAATGCAGCTTTGTTTAGTTTACCTAAATACCAGAAGGCTATGTAGTGGAATAACTACTCAAGGGAAGGAAATCTAATTTTAAATCCTCAGACTCTAGCACTAATAGAAACATGATTCAAGTAATACTCTATGGACTTGAAAGGTGCAAGGAAGAATAAAAAGTAAAACCAGCTTAAGATTCACCAGCTCCTTTATCTGATTTATTTTTATACTCTGCATAAAAACAAAGGACAAAATACATTTCTGAACAACATTGGCTCTGTTGTAAGGTAATAAAAAAATAGGTCTGCAGTTTGAAAGTTTGCAAAAGTAAGGGCTGTGAAAAACCCAAAAGATGACCAAACATGGTGAGTGGCAGAATAAAACTCAACTATACAGACAAAAGAACTAGCACTAAATGACCAGACTCCCCAAAAGACCCATACAAGAGATTTATATAACTATTGTCAAGATCTCATTAGACCTGCTACACAAAATTGCAATATAAAATGATTAAACAACAGTCCCTTCAACTCCTCTAAATCTGGAGTATAATAAAAGACATGACAACAAAAAACATACAGTGCATGCAAACCCCCTTCTTTGTGAAAACGCACAATAATATTGTCAGTATATTTTTACCTCTATGTATCTTTTCAAATGTCTACCAACACATAACTTACAATTGCTGTCTAAGAACCCGTATGGCACAATGGCACCCCCTCTTTTTAGGTAACTAAGGTAGTAAACAAATACAAATATAAATCTCACTCTTTCTAGTATGTATGTACACACACACATACACACGCCAGCTTACTCACTCTGAAAAGCTTCCAGATTCCACAGCACAACTGTTTCCACTCCACACCATCTTCAGTCAGTCCTCGCAAAAGAAAAACCCATCAGACCATCAGCAGAAACTGTTTCTAAAACCATCCGTTTCAGTTCCAGCTCGCGCCATGCGATGATGTCAGCATACTTTTCACCCATAGTCCACTCTGGAGTCTGGAATTCAAATTCCTGATGCAGAAACAGGTTACAAACACCTGTTGCGTCTGTGCAATGGGACAGGATGCAAACGGCGCTCTTAAAGAGGAACGCTTTTTTTTTTTTATGAAAATGAAACTAATCCCAACTAGCGATTCCAGGGGGGTGCAAGTGCACCCCCTTGCACCTGCCTGCGGGTGCCCTTGTTTGTATATCAGACCAAAAAGATTGGATACTTTGAAGCCATCATAAGACTGGATACTTTGCACTTTTAAGTTTTATATCATTTAACCAAACTACCTATTCTCCAAGAGAACTTTACTTCATTGGCCATTGTTGTACAGCGTTTTATTTTGAAAACTGTTTTTACTTGTTACTGATAGCTGTACTTTAGCATTAGGAGGTACCCTTTCTTTATTGTAAATCTCACATAAGTCATAGTTGTTTCTAAAAATGAAATGTATGTTGAGAACTCTTCTCTATTACCTGCCCACAAAATAAACACATCGTCTACAAAACGACAATAAAACTTGATGTTGTTACTATAAGGCCCATTTCCTAGAACAAATTTTTCTTCCCAGCCACTCATTACTAAATTAGCATAAGAATTAGCACAAGAAGTATCCATGGCCACCCCCTCCAATGCTGTAAATAGATGTTATCACCATATATAAATTATTTTCAAGGAACAGATCTAGTAAGGTTCAGATCACCAGAACCATATTCCATGAAAAAGCTGAATGACCAGTTAGTTTATGTCTCACCATTTCTACCCCCTATTCATTAGGAATCGATGTGTACAAGTTCTGCACATCCATGGTTGCCAAAAAACACTTACAACATTAATAGCATTTACACAGTCATACAGATCATGGAAAAACTGTGAAGTATCATTCAGAACAGTATCTGAAGTAGCAAGAACGGATTTCAACTGACTTTTAATAAAAACTGATAAAGATTCAGTAACCCAATCCACTCCAGCAACAATGGGCCTTAATGGGGGTTCAAAGGATCCTTATGGATCTTAGGTAGGCCTTCCCTAGGAAACTGTACAGGGTTAGCACTAAGCACCCTCCAGGTCTGCTGTGCTCTCTTGTAAAATTCCGCTATTTTTTCCTAACTTGACTTCCTCTTCCCAGCATGAAAACTTGTATCTGTTGACAACAACACTCCATCTAGGGTAAAATATGGTTTCAAATGTTTTTTCCTACCTTCTCCAGTTTCCTCCTAAGTGTTCAAAACTTATAAAACAGACACTTTGTACAAATGTTCTGTCTATGTATATAGCAGTCTATTTATCTAACCCTATATGGGTGCAGTTAAAGATGTCGACAGTTCAGAATGTCAATAGTGTGAACTTCAGAAGCAGAATTTTGACAGTTCAGAATGTAAAGACAGGTAAATGGCTTGGTGAGAGGGATGAGAGTGTGTTTGTGGGAGAGCTAGTGGATTAGAGTTAATGTATGGACTAGGTAAGGGGTAGCCTTCATGCTGTGCATGCTTATGGTATGCATTTTGCTTGTCTGAGTCTGTCTTGTGCAGTGGTAGTGTTATGGAAAGGATTCCAATGTAAGGTGCAGGGTTAGGCTTAGGGTAGGTCTAGTTAACCTGCCCCTGCTCCTCACCCTAACCCTGCACCTTACCTTAAGAAAACCCCTTTCAGTAATATTACCACTATTTAGACAGACCATGTCCTACGGTATTGCTTTATGTTTTCTTGTTTTATTTTGTTATATTATTACTGTAAAAAGTTGAGAGAAGTTGAATGTTTGCTTTCTTATTTATTTATTTATTTACAATTTTTGCAATTCATCTCTTGTGGTATTAAGTGTTTTTTTCAGTATTTTGATATGTCTGCATAATGAAATGTTGGTATTTTCATGTTTATATTTATTTTTCTGTCTCTATCTATCCATCTCTATCTGTCTAGCTATTTATACACACACTACATACACACACACACACACACACACACACACACACACACACACACACACACCTGATTGAAAATCAGCTGATCCAATGTAATGTACTGGCTATTTTTCTTATTCAGATTATGGTACAGTGGGGATCACAGATTTTTCCCTTTCCCCACTATAATGTGATTTCATCTGGTATATATAATTAGCAGGTGGGTGAGGGGAGTGTGCATGTGTGTGTATGTGGGGGGGGGGCATGGCCCCTGCAAAAAACAACTTTTTTTATTTTCGGTCAGCTGACCAATTGATTTAGTGGCATACATTTCTTTATATATATATATATATATATATATATATATATATATATATATATATATATATACATATATATAAACACACACAATTGATCAACAGCACTTTTATCAAGTGCTAAATGATCAAATGTAAAGGAGTGAAACAAGTTTTGCTGCACCTTGGAAGTAACATTTTTTGTACAAGGGCAAGCTCCCTTGCAACCCTCATATGGGATGACATCCCCCACACCCCTGAACTTACAAATATCTTCTCTGTGGGTACACAGCAGTTAAACAAAGAAAACACTATATGTTTAATGAAATACATTTAATAAACATTTCCCTGACAGTGAAAGGAATGTCATCATAAGATCATCACTATGGAAAATGCATTACATGGATGCTAAAACAGAAAAAAAGGTAATGAAATGTCTAAATACACACAAATGAACTTCATAATCATAAAATAACCAAATTTGCTGCCAACATCAACCTCCACAGATATTTAAAACAATATATTTCAAGAATTTACACAAGGTATGGTACAACTTATTCATCATAACAAATTGAATAGTCACTTCCTTCTTGGCAGAGTGTGATTTAGGTGGTGTTATAGGTTATCCAATAGAAGCACAGACTCTATTCTATTCCTTAATTGGTGTAGACATAATGCAAGAGATATGCACAAAACAAATGTCAAGTAGTATGAGATGACTTGTGCTTGGCCTACAGGCCAGTCCCTGTCTTGATGGGAATACTACACATATGCACATCAGCTATAGTTGATGACATCAGCAGAGTCTGGTGACAGGAAGATGGTAATAGCAGTATTCCACATGCTGGTGTACAATGCTCTCTCTAATGTCAGGCAAGTTCACAAACACACACACACCCCAGTTGACTGCAGTGAGACAGAATCCCTACTTATTTAAGTATACCAACTAGAGAACTCTGTGTTTAAGGCAACCACCACAGCTCAAATCTGACTTGGAGAGTGTCGGGCAACAGTTTATAGGTGATGACATCAGCAGTTTCTGGTGAAGAGAAACTAGTAATAGCAGGGCCCCACATGCTGGTGTAAAATGCACTCTGTGATGTCAAGCAAGTGCACAAACAAAGACATACCCCAGTTAACTGCAGTTAGATCAGAACCCCAACCTATGTAAGTACACAGATTAGAGAACTCAGTACCTTTCACAAGCACCACAGCACGTCTGACTTTTACAAGGCTTCAGAACAACTTATAGTAGATGACATCAGCACTGGATGTTGGAAAGAAGATGTTGGGAGAGCATGTTCAACTGTCACGATATTCCAAGTTTTTGCATGTTACCAGATTGCTAAATGTGCCACGTGTAGTATTTGGTATTTGTGTTCCAATGCACAAGTCTACTTTAAGAGACAACTTTATAAACTATATGCAAACAGGTGTCCATATTACTACAAATATTGGACAATCTGAATGTATATTGTCATTCTAAAGATGTGCATGGTATAAAACACAACATTTGTTATTAATTTATGCAATGTAGTTGATATATTTATGAACAAGTACTGAGACACCAGGGTTGCAGTGCATGGGGGAGGTAACAGATGGATGCATTGTCAATGTGTGACTTTTTTAGATAGGACATTCATTTTTTCTGTTTCCACGAGTATTTTCATGTCATGAACACTAAATGGAAGTAAACAAAAGTGATACTTGCTATTGTCCACTTTGCATAGGACACCACTAAGTAGCAGGTTTGTGCGATGGTTGGCAGAGTGTTTGCACATGTGAGTTACACATTTCTACAGTTTTCTCTTTTTGCTCATAGTTAAGCAATGCACAAATGCAAGGCGCATTGCTAAAATTATGAGAGATGAGGGGATGAAACAAACATACTGCTTAGTTGGCTCTATGGCAGAAGGTATGCATGCATTGATACATTTCCTTTTGATCCCAGATGATATAGGGTTTGAATCCTGGTGTATGTAATTTAAATAAGTAGTGATAATGCAATGAAATTATACTTTACTCTACATTCACTGTATGTTACTGTGTATTGACAGTGCAGCAGTGGTAATTGTACCAAGAGGGAACTGTTCACAGTCACTTGGCACTGATGTGTGAAGCCAAACTTCATGCAAATATAGAGGCCAAAAAGTGAAAGGCTCCATTGTTTTTTTTTTTTTTTTTTGGTACTTATGTGTGTTGTGTGGGATTCTATTTTTCTACCAAATTATACATGTTAAAATGGGGTAGATAGGAAAGTGGTGAAATTGGGGGGGGGCATGGGGAAGAGTAAAGGAAAAGCAATACAGGAATGTGCAGGAGGGAGGTAGGAAACAACCATAGCTATCCATTTCTTTAACAGTGTGAAATGATAATATGTACAGAAAATTAGTTGAATTTGAACTGTCTCCACAAAGAGGGGTGACAACAACACAAACATGTTGTATAGCCAATTGGACCAAGATAAGTGTGTGACATGAATAACTATGTATGGAAATATACTTTTTATGTGGGACAGGTGCCCACTTTTATTTTTTTTTACTTCAGTAAGAGAGTAATGCTGGGTGAGAATGATTGTATTTCTAGTTCAGGTAAGCTAGGTAGGTGAAGAAGCAAATACAAACAAACAGGATAAACAAGACAAGGCACAGGTATGGTGAGAGACACAAAAGGTTGGGTGACACCATGATTGGGGTTAGGAAGGGGACAATGCAAGCTGGTGCTCATAAAACATGGGGACAGTGAAAAATCTAGTCTTCACACTTAGGATTGTCATCACTGTGCCCTTACTCCACTGGCTGCTAGAGTGCTTGATGTCTTCTCCTCCTACAGACCATGAGAGAGAGCACTATCTCCAGCTGGCAAAGGCATGCACCAATGGTGCAGGGCATGACCCTATGCACCAACCCTTGCATCTCCTGGTGGGTGATGAAATTCTCACCTCTGCCAGTAGTCCTGAAAGGTACCACAGCTACCCGCTGCTTGGGTAGTGCCACCTGAGGGCACAGGTAGTGTAGGGGGTGCAGAGTTAGTACTGCCAGGTTGGGGCCCAGATGTGCTGGGCATCTGTGCTGGAGCTGGTGGAGTGGGGGCAGGGTTATCCACTGGGGCTAGCCTCCCTTGCTGTGCTGTGTAGCATTTAGTGATTTGGTACACATGGATGACATGGAGACCTTCTGATAACACATAATAGAAAATTAAAAAGAGATAAGGGTTGGGGTGAGAGGAAAAAAAAGAGATGAAATTATTAACTTCATATGTGACATATAATGCATTATCACAATTTTACAATTATTATATCTGAAGTATTATATTTAAGTGTACATCCTAACAAGTATAAACTATAACTATGGCTTGCACAAAGTAAACCTTGCATATACTTGGTCCAGTTATATAGTCACTTGTATAGATTTTAATGTATGTAATATTTTTAAATAATTTAGTATTGTGTAGTTGTTACTTGTGATATTTGAATACACAACCTCTGACTACAGTCTTACACAACTTATGCATGCATACTTGCTTTTACAGCTAGGATATGCATGCTTAATTTGCTACTACTGTATAGAAAAGAAAAACATCTATCTTTAACTTTTCACACTGTGATAGCACTTCTTTTGTGCTGCATACATACCACTTGCTTCCCTCAGTCTCTCCAGATCTCCAGATGAGCAGCATGAGGCTGCCTATTCAATTCAATTTCATGATTAGCTGTGAAAAGACAAGAAAATAATAGAAGAGCATTATGCACACCCGTCTTGCCTATATTTAGCTTTCTGTGTATTATAATTTCTCTTTATTAGCATACTTACACAAACATGGCAATGTTTCCAGTTTGAAACTCATCTAAACACTGGTTGAGTGTATCCCCCTTGCACCATTGTAAGCATTGAAGTGATGCCTACACTGTTCGGTGCATGGGATGCCAGTCACATTGTATACAGCCTTGGCCAGACTATTCAAAGCCTTGGACTCATACTGAGAGCCAGAATAGACCCCCTGCAGAAGCCCTTGGCTGTGGCACTTTACCAGGAGTCCAGAAAATATTCTGGACTCTTGATCACCCCACCTCTACACCATAAATTGAACACCTACCCCTCTAATGGCAGACATGTCTAATCCCAAAAGTAGAGCAATAGCAAATAATGATTTACTGCCAATTCCTGTTATCACATTTACTGGTAGTGCACAAACCCAAGAAATGATGCCAACCACTTTTGCACAATGTTAAGTGGAGAGCAACAGTGCCAAGCAGGGTGGAAAGCAATTTTTGAAACTGGTTAATCTGAAACTTGATATTAGTTTGAGAGGTGTATGCTGTTGTAACTGTTAGGTAATTTATCTTTGCTGACATGCACTGTGGGCATAAATGTCCTAACCTGACACATGTTTGTTTGGCTTTATACACTGCTAAAACTGATTTTTACAGTGTGAGATCCAAACCTATGCATAAGGGACAAAACATTTTCTTCCATAGTAGTGATTTATCATCATTGTCACAGAAGAAGTACTTCTCAGACATAGTCATGAATCATTTATAAATACAGATGACAGGTTGAGGGGTTAACCATGTATGTGTGTAACCCGACAAGGTCCTTGTATATACATGCATTTTTATATGTGTCTTACTTAAGTGTAAAGGTCCAAGTCCAGATAGCAGAATTATACTTACAAAAACATAATAGACAGTATACCCTTGATCATGCATCTGAATCTTCAAAACACAGTTAGAGTGTCTTATCCCTCATGCACATAATTCACATCAGCTCCACTATTTGTAATTATGCATAAAATGTTATAAGTGATATTTAATATAATGTGAAATGGAGCAATAGTAAAAATGACTGGAATTTCCTGTATTAGAACCCAGGACCATGTGTATGGCAGTCCTACACTTACACCTGTTTCTATGGGAATATTGAAAAAAATATTTGTATATTTTCTTCTTTATTACTATAAACTGGATTGTCACAACAGTAAAAATGTGTTGCACTTCCTGTATTATAACCCAGAACCATCTGTATTACAGCCCTACACTTACACCTGCTGCCACAGAAATGGCTATACAACAGTTGCATAACTCCCTATTCATTCATATGTGTTCTGTGTGTTAGCTGCCACATAATACTATTTAGCGTGTTTGCGCAGTGCCCAACATAATTCATAAAACAGATCCTTTTTAAATTGTTGACTGTCTGCGTCATGTCTGCAAGTGTTCAAGGGCTTCAGGTGTTGGGGAAGCTTGTAAACAACCACACAACCTGCAAAAATGTATCCTTCTTGACATTTCATGTGTTTACTCCCTGTCTGCAGATGTTCTCTTTGATTCCTATGTGGGCCTCTAGTCCAGGTTTGTGCACTGATAAGCATCACAAAACTAAAATAAACACAGCATTCATTGTGAGCCTCCATTTCCCTTGTTTGTGCTAAGCCATGCACCATGCAAACACTGACTTTTATGAAAAAAAACACAAAAAAGGGAAAATTAGAAGAAACGAAGAAAATACATCTATTACATAAACAACACTATAAAATTTATGTTGATACACATGAAATATTTTTACACAGGTCTGAATCTGAACTCTCATTCCCATGTACCTTCAAAACACAGTAAGGGTGTCTTATACCTCTTTGCCACAGAAACAGCTTTGCAGCAGAGAACTAATGTCATTGTGCATGCAACCAACTGCAACATCATCCACAGTACTAAGAAAACATATGACAGTTGTTTGTACATGTATTAATTTTAGAAGTAGTTCACTGAGTGATCACACAAACATATCTGACTATTGACTGCATAAATGCAGTTCTGTCTTAAGTCTCTGTGTGTGTTGGTCATGCTTGTTTTATCTGACCAGTAATCTGAGACATGCAGTCTGTAAGGCATTCTCTATCATTGTCTGTAAAATGTATGAGGTTATTAAATGGCAATAATATGCAGTTGTCAAGAAATGAAGGTAGGTTGGATGTTACTGAACAGAAACTATGAAATGTGTGCTGCTTACTTACATTTATAATCTTGAGACAATTACTTTCACACTATGTAAGTCTAACATGGCTGACACACCCATTGGAAGTAAGGGACTCTGGATTGCTGTTGTGTTTTCCTTCTTCCCACCAATAATCATTCATAGTTGCAATCCATTAGCAACAAACATTGAGAGAGTGCTTGCACTGTGTTTACATCTGATAAATGGAGCCAAGTATTTGGTATTCAGTAATTCTAATGAGTATACACCTCATTTGCATATTCACTGTGCTCACAGCACTGAATCTACACTAGAAAAAGGGAAACATAGCTAGGGAACCTGAAGGTGAGGAGACTTGTCTATGTGGATAACACTTCAGAAATTATTACTTTGAGATTTATATGTATAGAAGACTAGATTCAAAGATTCAAAGACATTTTATTATCATTTAGGAAACACCAAATGCTACCTAAATGAAAATTTGACTGTCAGCTCTTTTCTAGGGAAAAAATACACAAAAATACAAGACATAATAGGTATTAAAGAAAAAAGCAATAATTATAGTGCAAAAGTAAATGTCTGGTAGCTGATGCACTATTTATATACACTGGACAACATTGATTACTAGATGATTAACACATGAAATGAAAAAGTACACTATACACAGAGGTGGTATTGGTGATAATGCACATAGGAAAGTGGCTGTAATTGCACTTGAATGAGAATATATTAATTTTAATATGCAATAACAAATAGGATTACTGTATGAAAAAAGAAAAGAATGAGAGAGTAACAATAAATTATAGTTTTGATACATCCAGATTTATGTCTGCATTAATGAGTCTTATTGCAGTTGGATAAAAATTGTGTATGAATCTGGTGGTCCTGCAGCGAATACTCTGTAACCTTCTACCGTATGCATATTCAGTGAACCAACCATGTGCTGGATGAAAACTGTCATTCTGTATTTTGTGGGACCTCTTTTTACATCTCAATTCAAAGAGCTCCTAGTACCTCCAATCTTTTCTGGTGTTCTTATTATTCTTTGCAGTTTCTTCCTTTTGCCTATTGTGCAGTTACCGAACCATACAGTGCAGTTGCTGGTGATACTGCTCTTGATGGCTCCCCTGTAGAAGGTACTTAGAGAATTCCTAGAGAGCTTTTGCATTTCTAAGCCTTCTTAGGAAGTGTAGCTGCTGGTGTTTTTTTTAGTTAGTTGACCTGTGTTGTACTCCAAGAAGGATCCTCTGATATGCGTACACTCAGGAACTTTGTAGTTTGGACTCCCTCCACTTCTTCACCATTGATTTTGAGGGGCAGGTGCATGGCTGAGTTTTTTTATGAAGTCAGTTTTGATTTCCTTGGTTTTATTGATGTTCAGGTCCAAATAGTTGTTATTGCACCATTCAATTAGGGAGATGACCACTTATGAGTCCCACCACCGTGGTGTCATCTGTGAATTTGATGATGTGGTTGTTGCTAGCTTTTGCAGAGCATTCATGGGTAAGGACTGTGAACAGTAGAGGACTCAGCACACTACTCTGGGGTACATCAGTGGTGATTGTAATACTCCCTGGAGTATTGGTACCAGCACAGGTCTTTTCTGGTCATCCAGCCAGGAAATCGAGGATCCAATTGTACAGCCCTTTACAATATACAAATGACTACTGAACTTGATTGGGCATGCTTGCATTTTTCAGTTATATATTGAATATGCTGAAATGTCAGTAAGAAAAATCTGTTAATATATACACACACATATATATATATATATATATATATATATATATATATATATATATATGTGTGTGTGTGTGTGTGTGTGTGTGTGTGTGTGTGTGTGTGTGTGTGTGTGTGTGTGTGTGTATATATATATATATATATATATATATATATATATATATGTATATATATTTTTTTTTTTTTTTATATGTATTTACAGACAGAGATATATGGTTTACCTTGAAAATGTTGAAAGGCATCCCTTCAAATGGCCACGACACTGAACTTACATGTCAAAACTAAAAATACCTTATACACCATTTGTCGACACTCCTAATGTTCAAATGTTACACTTCAACATTTTCGGCATTACCTGATTGATATGAACATCTGATGATGTTCAGCTAATCTTTTGCAGGGGGACAAGCCCCCCCCTGCTCCCCCCCATGTGGGGAGCCGCACACACCCCCACATCCCCTGTATATTATATATATAATCTCTGAGATTGCACTACAGTGAGGAAAAGGGTATATTTCCCGATCCCCACTGTAGTCCGATCTCCAATCAAAACATCTACTTCAGATGTGAGAATGCACACTCGCATTCACTAAAGTGGGTTTGACCAATGCTCCATTCAGTGTTCTGGGAACCTGGACAGCCGTTTCAATCATTCACGTTTCGAACAGATGCCTTTCAATATTTTCAAAGTAACCCTATATATATATATTTATATACATTAGCAAATGCTACTTTTATCTATATGCATTTCTTAGAAGTGTATGTTTGTCAAGGCATTTTAATTTCTCAGATGCACAACCTTATTAACTGTCATCATAAGTGCTAGTGTTACAACTGTTATTCTCTTTACACTCTTCTATTGTTATTTATGTGAAATGTGAATGTCCTATATTGTCAATGACGCAGGCATGTCAGCATACTTGGATGGCTCATACATACCTATATGTGAGTGCTGGCCACAGGTAGAGGTGCATGGCAATTGTATAAAATTGAATGTTCTGTGGTAAATGTGTACACATGTTTCAGGGACAGTTTATTTGATAACAGGTTTAGTAATTTATTGATGGTTTGTTAACAAAAAATGTCATCTACCTGTTGTTTTGGGAGTGGGGGATCAAATCTGCATTTCTGTTTTGGCATAAACAAGATTTGCTATTGTTACCCTGCTTGTTTTAGATTCAACCTTGCTTTTTGTGCGATTGTAATATGTACAACCGCACAAAGTTTTCTTTTATATTTGAATGTCTTGACTGTTTTATGTTTCTCCACTGGGTAATAGTGAAATACTACCTTTTATGTGTTATATCAAAGAAGGACTTTTATTTATGTGACACTTATGTGTATTATCCTTCTTTTGTGACATGGTGCCTTTCTGCTTGAGAGGGGACATGGGGATATATCTGGTAGAATACAAATTTGGCAGCAGACAGTGGCTGATGTGAATGCAGTAGGTAGCCAGAGCAGGGCATATGATCAGGTGTGTCATAGGGCCACTGGCATGATTTCATCGGTTTGGAGGAGTGCAGCTGCAGCTTCCCATGAACGGATGGCTACAAGGGGTGGCCTGTTACAGAGCTATGACTCACACCAAATGAAGACTTCCTGTCCACTGTCAGGGATTCAGATAGTTCACTGGAAAGTGCACAACAGCATGTCTTTGATGTTGGTGCTGCAAGACATGTATGTCCCAGGAGCTGCTTCCAAGTAGGCTGACCTATGCCAATTGTTAAATACTTCTTGTATAGTAAAACATTGACTGCAATACATATTATTTAACATTAAATTTCTTTTTTGATGGGAATAGTTGTAGCTTGATCCAGCTAGCAAGACATTCTGGCTGATTACACATAAGCTTGGAGTGGACATGTCATCCAATCTCTTATTAAAAGTATTGTTAATGTATATATAAAGGGAAAAATGTTTTAATCCCCTGTGTTACTGTTCATTGTGATAATGGTGTCCTTACCTTTTGTTTAACTTCTTCCAGGACTATCCAGCATAGGGAGCATACAATCATTTGCAAATGCTAAGCCAAGCATTTTTATATCAGTACTGATGAGGAGTTCAAGGAAATATTTAGTGTGTGACGTGGGTGTCGAGGTCAGGACTGAAGTATGTATTGCTGTATTGTCATAACAGTGGCACCACTGTTAGTTTATTAGCATATATTGGACTGTAATAGTGTAGGTATTATTTTTTTCCTGTGTTTGTTGCTTATTATCATCACAGGTGATCCTGACAGTGGAAGTGTGAGACTCCTACCACCTGAAGTCAGAGTATCAGCAGACTTTACTGATGATGTTGGCCAAACAGAGGCACAGTCAGGTGGTTCAGAGTTTGAATATGAAACTGAGGTTGACATTCAGCCATCCTCTGTAATTCCAATGGACACAGCCAGTAGGTCTACTCCAATCCATTCCAGTGAGCCCTCAGATATTGGACAGGCATTCAATCAGTACAGTGTGTGGTTACTCCAGTTTCAGTGCCTGTTGACTCTGGCCATAGCCAAAGTGTGGACAAGGTGCCATGCAGGAAGATTGTTAGGGGTGCTCGAAGGAGGCTTGCTGTCCATCCTTCACCTGATTAAAGTGTGTCTTTCTATGCCAGTTGAAATATGTTTAAGGCCATCATGGAGGTGCACGCATGTTCCAATAAGTACTCCAGAGAAATGCTTAGCATTGTAGATGTGGTACAGGCTGACATGCTTGACAGCCTCCACCATGTTGCCAATTAATGGATCAGATGAATGACACATTGGAACAGGCGGTGTCTGATGGAACATCTGATGTTAGCTGACATGGCCATGCCCAATCATGGTCTCATAGAGGCACTACTTCCACTGCTCTGTCAGTGATTAAGGTGTCCACACTACGATGAAGCAGGCCATAGGATCATGGTCGTGGGCATTCTTGTGAGTGGAGTTCATCCAGCAGACATCAGTCACATTCAGATAGCAGCGGTGTGTCTGACTGTGGGTGTGGATGTGGCATTGCAACTCCTGGCAGAGCCAGTTCTCATGGTCTGATACAACAATCATGAATTTCCACCTCCACTCTGCATGGCTTACACCTGTCTGACATACCAAGACATAGCACAGAGTTTGGTTGTGTTCTTGCAGACAGTCACACACTAATTTTACCTAGAGGGCCAGTACAGACACATACAACAGGTACATGGTTCAGCCATGAAGTTTAAAGCTCATTCTGTCTCACTGGCCATTTGTTACTTTATCCAAATGTCTGCCTGCTTCTCCATCTTACTCACACTCACTCATTTACCTTTTGTGTTAACCTAGGATTCCTGCACCCCCACACACAACACCCTGTGCAAGTGATGATAAGTGTGCCATATCCTTGTTTTCTGTTTTGGATTCAGAAATGCGTAAGCTTTGTGTCTGATGCTTAGGGTGCATACCTGACTTAGTGCTTAGTATATATATGTTTGTAATGATGTTTGCTAATTGCACAGTTGACATATTTTTGCCTTAGAAAGTTAGACAGTTGAAAGCATTAAAACAATTTTTGCATCAATATTTATAAGAATCATCTGAGGGTTTTGAAGTCTGAAATTGAAATGTGTCTCATTGCTTTTAACTTCTGTCTTTAATGATTTTCCAGTACAAAAGTTTGAAGCCAAACTGAGGACATCTGTGACCATCACTACTTTTGAGAGGTATGAATGTGTAAATCTTTGATGACTGAGGCCTACTACTTGATAGAGGACACATGCATTCACATACGTCTCTGCTGCCACATGTTAAAGGCATTGCTGTACAAATCTCCCACCTTATACTTAGTTACATTACCAGATAAAAACATACAAGGATATGCCATTCATTTGTATTATTACACAATTCTGTTTTAATACTCCAGGTTCACCACTTACCTTGTAAATCTGGCAGTTCCTACACTTTTAGTTCTGGGCTAAGTTTGTCTGATGCTAGGAGTACACAGCCATTACATGGGTAGGTAAAGGTTGTGAGCATTGCCTGGCATCAATGTTATTATACAAATCTGCATAGGATGAAAGTTTTATCCCCTTAGGTGGTGAGTGAGTATACTATGCTTTGCCTCTTAGCCAACTCGAGGGCATATTGAGCATGCATACGTCTGCTTCGACCCACAGCAGCTGTGACGTGCACACAGTGTTAGCAGACAATATAGGGTTTATTGAAGCTGCCCTATAATCTAAAAAACTGTCTCATTCCAACATTAACAGATATAGTTTACAATCCATTACACTCAGAAATAGTGTTTAATGCACGGAGACTTCCTTATATCACACATATTTATAATAAAAATGTCAAAAATATGACATTAGGAATTATATATCTATTTTCCTAACTTCAATACTAGGAAAGTGGCTTGAGAGATGTTTTTGAGTTGTTAAATAATAAAACCTCAAAATATTAAATTTCTATTCAGCAGCATGGTTTTATGAAGTATTGATTGACTCTAACCAACATGGTTGAAACGTTACAATTAGACAACCAATGCCCTTTATTTTAGGCTTACCTACAGTGGTAGTTTATTTGGATTTAGCAAAAGTGTTTGACACTTTATCGCTTTAAGGGAATCCACCAAGCCTTAAGCAAAGCAAAAATAAGTGAAGAGGGGTAGGAACACAAGCTTTGTGATTAATGGTAACAAATTTGAATGTTTAAGGATCAGTACTAGGCCCAAACTGTTTAAAATAGCGTTTGGTTCCATTCCATTGAACAGACACAGAGTTAGTAAACATGCAAACAATAGTAAAATCACCTTTATTATAACAAATTATAGTGATTATGAGGCATTAAAAGTTAAAAGTTAAATATTTGAAATAATAAGCTGGACTGATTCTGCTGGATTGAAGTTTAGTGTTGAAAAGTGCAATGGAGTGTATTAAAAAAATCAATAACCTTAGGACAATATAAAAGACATTTAAGGTAATGCAAGAAGTAACATATTATAAAGATGTACGCATTATATTAACAGGTAAATTCTGATTTGGAAAACAAATATAATAACTTGACAAGCAGTAAAACAATTATGTGTCATCATGAAAAAAATTGTCTTAAGTGACACTGACTGTTTAATAGCCATTTGTAAGCTCTACATAAGGCCATTACTTGAGTAC
>NC_056741.1:223603444-223644937 GCF_019279795.1 Protopterus annectens
TATAATTCAACCCAGAGGTGTCTCTCATGTTACCGCTACACCCTTCTTTTCTTGTGCAGACTTTTTCTTGGTATACCAGTATAAGTCAATGCCTAATACACATGTAATTGTGTTTTTCTTCTGGAGTGACCTCCTCAGAAATTAACACTATGTGGTATGAATGTTTTTTTTTTTCCAACTTATTTTTTTAACTTTTTGGAGTATACGTTGTGATGATCAAGCATTGTTTTACACCTGTTGCTTGCCTGGTTAGATTCTGGCTCCTGTATAACCCCTCATAAGATAAAACAGGTACCAAAGAATGAATAAATAAATGACCAAATTATTTTATCACTTTAGGCAGTACTGCACCTGGCATGCTGCAGCATATCCTTGTACCCTTAAGTGAATCATTCAAAAATTATGTTTCTCTCTTAAATGCTGCATTTGGTATGTTATTTTAATCATAATTTTATGGAGGAAGAAAGCGGCACGCTCGAGGTGGGAGTGCTGCTTAAGGAAATGAGTGAGCAGCTCAAGGTGCACACAGCATTAATTCAAAAATTGATGGCAGCTTCGAATGCCAGTATGGACCTTACAGCCAGTTTGGGGTTACCGCTAACTCAAGCAACCCCTTTGCCGCAACCAACAGCGTCTGCTCACAATGTCAACAACAGTGGCGTTCATGACAGTAATTTTAGGGGCAACAAAGAACTTACGGAGTCTAAACGCAGTGAATCCTGGAGAGAAAACCAGTATTCATTCAATTCCAATCTTCCCGTACCCAAAGCTACTATTCCCAGGTTGGAAGGGAATATGAGAGATTGGCTACGTATGTTCGAGGTCAAAATGTTTAAACTAAAAAGAACACAGATGGAGAATGGTTACCTACGTAAGAATATTGATTTAGGGATTGTACCCAAAGGACTTAGACTGTGGAGGTATCCCAATGGTAGCGAACACGATCCTGACATGCTTAAAGATTTGCACGAGTTATTCAATAAAACTGGGCTAGAAATTATGGAAATTATGATTGCCTACAACGATAAAAGATTGAACTTCTTTTAGTTGAATTGGATGATCTCAACAGTCTTATTAGTCAAGACCTACTCTTGACCAATATTATACCAATTACATCAATGTGATTAAAGAAGTGGAACACAGTTGCAATGTCATTTATGACAAAAAGCAAAAAGATCCAGAGGGATAAGAAAGTGTATGCATCGGGGCTGGTTTATCCTAAATCTAAACCAGTACATTGTGGCCATGACAACGGTAGACCGGAAGTTGGTAGGAACCGCATGGATGTGCTGGATGACATCACTTCCCCTCCACGTTTGGATGTTTATAGTGACCGACAAGAAAGTTCAGTGGAAGATGAGGGTCCCAGAGGATCCAAGCGGATAAGAGGGCAGCATACACATGAAGTAGAAGAAGAAGGTGAACATTTGGGGACACGACCGAGAAGGGAATTTGATCCCAACAAGAGGGTTTATTTTCCACAACAGCAGCAGCCAAAAAACGTGTGGGGCGCAAGTAGCCGTTGCGTCCCTCAAGAAGAGGTTTTGGTAAGTTATTTAATTACCAATTTAGCATTGATTCCAACACTACACCATCGGGAATATGAGTGACTTTGGCATGAGTGGGCATGTTGTTTCGCCTCTTGGGGCGACAGGGACTATTTTGGACAATCCCTTGAACATGGGTTCAGGGGAAGACGTTTCCTTTGATGCTCTCTACTTAGACAATAAGGCTCAAGGCGGTTTAGACAACTGCAGTATTTCTTTGACTTATACACACAATACTGGCTCACGCAATCGTTTTGTGATTTGTTTTCTAATGCCAGTGATGAGCAATGTTTGGCCACGGGCACACAGGTTTCTTACATATACGACTTTGACAATTATCATATTCAACTAACTAACAACGGATGTAATGAATGTGTAAGTGGCCCACATGAGCAATCCAAAGAAGTGAATGAGACCAATGTACTGTATGGTGAGAATCACGACATTATGGGGACTAGTACAACTGGCAGTTCATTGGGAATTTGTGACGGCACTCATTCATTGCTTGATGTATCAGTTTATAATATAGATGGGCATTTGTTGACAGCTGATGTTCAGATGTTTAATAATGAATGTGGTTTGAGTGCAACTGATCAAGTTTACAATATGGTGTCTGATAACCCCGTGGACTTACAAGACCATAGCATTCAAATGGATAATGAGGGGCGTAGTTTGTTTTGTAAGCCCAATGTTGTGATTAACAACAAAGGGGACTTTAAATTATACAACTACACTAGTCAACTGTTTGACGTAGAATGTGTGGATTTGTTTTCCAAAGGTTTTAGTTTTGTGCCATGCAGGAGGGGCAACTTAGTGAATACAATTCTAGATTTAAAATTATTTACTCGCAAATTGAATTTGGAAATTTTATACCAAGGTAATTCATGGGGCATTAATAACAATGGTGGTACATTGACAAAACCCAGTATTTATAATCCACCAATGCACGAGGGTGTTGCTATTTTTGAGAAAGTAACCGAAAATGACATCAGGAATGCCTTTATTGAATACAATAAGGCCAGCATTAACAATAAAAATCTGACCACTAAGGAAGAACTTTGTTTGAGTAATATATTGAAAGCTAAAAACATCAGAATTATGAAACCCGATAAGGAAGTGGGATAGTCATTGTGGACCACAATGATTATGTTTCATACATGAACACTTTACTATTGGGTAACACCTACAGAGAAGTTAGTAGGAATGAAATTAATATAGCGCATGGCAGAATAGATAATACTCTATTTGATATGCTTTTCCAAGGAGAGTTAGATGAGCAGGAGTGGCAATTCTTAAAGAATGAATACCCAGTTACAAGTGGGATTTTGGAATCCCCAAAATACATAAAGGCCTTGACAACCTGCAATTTAGACCTATAGTGGACGGAAAGCGGAGTAAAACACATTTTATTAGTCAATACCTAGATTATCATTTAAAACCGGGTATAAAGTTTTTTCCACACATATTGAAGGATTCATGGGACTTTTTGGGCAAAATTAGATCAATAGCATTTAATGAAGGTGACACATTCATTACTCTGGATGTGTGTAATCTTTTTACCGTCATTCCCCATGATAGAGGCTTGAGTGGTTGGAAGAACAACTATATTTTACAAAACTATATGATCAGAACAAAGTGAATGTGATAGTTAAGTTAATGGAAGTTGTCTTGAAAAATAATTTTATATTTTTTGAAGGGGCACATTATAAACAGATGAGTGGGGTTGCCATGGGGGCAGCCTGCGCCCCCAATTTTGCTAACTTTGTCCTAACATTTTGGGAAACCAACTACGTTTTTAATTCAGAATTTTTAAATATGTTCAATTTTACGGTCGGTTTTGGACGACCTATTTATTATTTGGAGAGGGACCAAGTCATTTTAAATAGTTTTTGGAATATATCAATAGTAGCGTCTGGTTCCTAAATTTTACATATGTTACCAGTCAAGAAAGTATTAGTTATTTGGACATTTGCTTGACATATGACAGAAGTAGGAAAAAGCTGGTTTCAATATATACAGGAAGTCCACCTTCTCAACCTCATATTTACATTATGACAGCTGGCACCCTCACCACCAAACGAACGCAGTGGTTAAGGGTCAGATGGTGAGGCGGCTAGAATGGTCAGTGAGGAGGTGGACTTTGAACGGAAGTCAATTTTATTGTCACTTTATTCTTGAATAGAGGCTACCCAAAAGATCTTTGTAAAAATATTGCCAAAGAGGTAACAGATAAAAGATGTAAAGGATTTTACAAAGCTTTATTGCATGCCAGTGAAGTTACATCAGTTGATAGTGTGGTTGGCGACCTTGTGGACATTAGGAAATTTGTTTGTAACAACATTCCCCTATATATCACTACTTATAATGATATAGCAATTAAAATTCAAAATATAGTGAACAAAAATTGGAATTTTATTAGCACAGACAAAACAATAGGGGAAAATTTTAAAGGGTGTGTAACTTATGTGTATAGAAAAGATACATCATTTAAGGAACTTTTGAAAATCTGAACGTTAAACCCAAGGATTTTTCCAATAAACCCAAGGGTAGTTTCAAGTGTGGTAGGTGTTCGACATGTAGGTACATGATAAACATAGATAGAGTGGTGACAGTTAACAATCAGAATATAAACATAGGTCAATACATCAATTGTTACACCACCAATATTGTATATATTGCAGTCTGCCAAAATTGTGAAAGTTTTATGTTGGCAAGGCAGTAGACACTTAAGAGACAGAGTCAAGGAACACTTACTGGACATTAGAAATCATAAAACAACTAACGCCTTAGCCAGACATATAAACCAACATGCAGACCATTCTTTTAAGTTTTTGGGGTAACACATTTGTACTTTGATGCACAGGGCAAAGTTACAAAATTTAACTTGGACATTTTAGAATTGAGGATGCAAATATACCTTAATGCTCATCAGTCCCCCGGACTTAATGAATATATCAGTATAAAACCTATTTTACGGTTTAATAACATAAAAGGTTACTGATTTCAGTAAATGCACAATATTTCTATATATATATATTTTTTATGTAAACAACCTGTGGTAATGCAATTTATAAATTATGAGCAGTTTGTAGTGTTTTTGTATTAGTTTAATTTTACACAACTTACATTAGGATTTATTATATTGTGAGCAGACAGACATATTATCATTGTATTTAATGAATAATGTAACAATGTATAATGTTTAATGTTTTATGCACTAAGCGCACGTTGTTTTTAGGCACATTTATAATTTTAATAATTTAGAGTAATTGTAGGATAGCATGAAGTTCTTTAATTGCTGCTGGTACGTATATGTGGGTATATAAATATGTAACAGTTTTTTGGCGGGAAGTTAATTGATTAATTGAGGCATTCACTGCAACCTTAGTCAGTATTTAAGAGCCTTTTGTATTGTTTTTATTGTTCTGAAGAAGTTCGGTGACACGAACGAAACCTAGGTCGACGTTTCTATTGGTTTTATGCTACAATAAACATCTTTTGCGTTTATGGACCTTGGATTCGCTTTTTTTGGCATACCAGCAGCTTTTTAGTGATACAGCAGTCCTACCGAGAACGCTGAGCTTTCTTCTGACACTTTACCTTTGCAAGTATAAGGAGATGAGGTGCATGGCAAAGATAGAGGTGGTGAATGCTAAGGATAAGGCATATGAAGAGTTGTATGAAAGGTTGGACACTAAAGAGGGAGAAAAGGACCTGTACTGATTGGCTAGACAGAGGGACCAAGCTAGGAAAGATGTGCAGCAGGTAAAGGTGATAAAGGATAGTGAGGGAAACATACTCACAACTGAGGAGAGTGTGTTGAGGAGATGGAAAGAGTACTTTGAGAGGTTGATGAATGAAGAGAATGAGAGGGAGAGAAGGTTGGATGATGTAGGGATAGTGAATCATGAAGTACAATGGATTAGCAAGGAGGAAGTAAGGATAGCTATGAAGAGAATGAAGAATGGAAAGGCTGTTGGCCCAGATGACATACCTGTGGAAGCATGGAGGTGTTTAGGTGAAATGGCAGTGGAGTTTTTAACCAGATTGTTTAATGAAATCTTGGAAAGTGAGAGGATGCCTGAGGAATGGATAAAAAGTGTTTTGGTACCGATTTTTAAAAATAAGGGTGATGTGCAGAGCTGTAGTAACTACAGAGAGATTAAATTGATCAGTCACAGCATGAAGTTATGGGAAAGAGTAGTGGAAGCAAGGTTAAGAAGGGACATGATGATTAGTGATCAGAAGTATGGTTTCATGCCGGGAAAGAGCACTACAGATGCGATCTTTGCTCTGAGAGTGTTGATGGAGAAGTACAGAGAATGTCAGAAGGAGTTGCATTGTGTTTTTGTAGACTTAGAGGAAAGCATATGACAGGGAGCCTAGAGAGGAGTTGTGGTATTGTATGAGGAAGTCAGGAGTGTCAGAAAAGTATGTAAGAGTGGTACAGGATATGTATGAGGGTAGTGTGACAGTGGTGAGGTCTGCGGTGGGAGTGACGGATGCATTTAAGGTGGAGGTGGGGTTACATCAAGTATCAGCTCTGAGCCCTTTCTTATTTGCAATGGTGATGGACAGGTTGACAGACGAGATAAGACAGAAGTCACATACACATATATGGGTCTGCTTCATATCGGCCCACAGTTCATCGACTGTCAAAACGGCAAGATGAAAGCGCTGTAATTTTACAAGCACAAACTCCAGGAACATCGTATATCCTCTCAAGGAAAGTAACCTCTGCCCCTTCTACCTGCCCTTCTCCCTCTGGATCTTCCACTGCCATCTCCAGCTGCTTAACTCATATACCCTTTGTTTCTTGTTCCCCCTCAAACAAAAATGTAAATTACTCTTTTCTTCTGACCGCCACCTTTCCAACATTATGGATATCTGTCTGTGTTCCCTCTGCTTGCGGTTCTCCTATTTCTTACTGTCTTCTCTATCACATTTTCTTTCCATTTACATAATAAACATGGTTGTTACCTGGATGTGGACATTGACATTGATGTAGCCATTGGCCATTGTGCTGACCTTCTTGTGCTCAATGGGTGTTGAATAGGTGCTACAGCCAGATATGAATTGCTACATTGCTTGGGTGAGCAATCATTTCTTGTCCACCCTTCTGTACCGTGCCTGTGATCCTTTCATGTCCATCAGATGTGGTGCTGTAGAACTACTTCAGCTATAATTCAACCCAGAGGTGTCTCTCATGTTACCGCTACACCCTTCTTTTCTTGTGCAGACTTTTTCTTGGTATACCAGTATAAGTCAATGCCTAATACACATGTAATTGTGTTTTTCTTCTGGAGTGACCTCTTCAGAAATTAACACTATGTGGTATGAATGTTTTTTTTTTCCAACTTATTTTTTTAACTTTTTGGAGTATATGTTGTGATGACCAAGCATTGTTTTATACCTGTTGCTTGCCTGGTTAGATTCTGGCTCCTGTATAACCCCTCATAAGATAAAACAGGTACCAAAGAATGAATAAATAAATGACCAAATTATTTTATCACTTTAGGCAGTACTGCACCTGGCATGCTGCAGCATATCCTTGTACCCTTAAGTGAATCATTCAAAAATTATGTCCAGTTTCTCTCTTGAATGCTGCATTTGATATGTTATTTTAATCAGCATACTTAACATTATAGTACCACCTTAAATTGGTTAGACTTCATCTCTAACGCTATACAGGTCTATGTACCCTGTTGAGTTACATTAAAACTCATTGCATGTAGGAATAACAGTACAAATCAACGAACTTATTAAATGACAATAGAAGAACATTTATTTCTAAAGTATTTTACAAAATTCAATTTAATTCAATAAAATTCATTTCAGATTATTACTAAACCATTAATAGAAGTTTATCAAATCAGTTGACAAGATCCAAAACAGAAAACATTTAACTCCTGCTTACCTGCAAGAAAAAACATTGCTATGTACACAGAAAGTAGATGTAGCCATATTTCCAATATTTATTCATTTTACATGAAAACTATTTTTAATTGAATTTTGGCTACAATATAAATTTCAGTAAGCTGTCTGTTTTTCTATCATATATGTGGATCTGAAAGTGACAAAAATCAATGCAGATCCACAGATACAGGCCGTGAAAGTGACAAATGTATATGGCATGTGCACTAGTGAAATACACCGATGAGCATGGCTTTCCATAGGTATATAAACAAAATAACATAGCAGAATTAATTCAAGTGTGCTAAATCCATCTTAGTGAAAAATCACCCCGCCAAAATCTCAAAATCACATCTGTTTATAAAGCTATCATGAAATCACCTGCATAGCATATCTTTTACTCTGTTTTTCAAACACAATTTTGGAATCACATGCAGCTGTTGGTTAACAGCAGTACAATCTGGATCATGAAGAATTTATAAACCTTTCTTTTTACTTCTTTCCCAGTTTCTGGCAATGCTGTGCTCATGCCATGAACCAGTCAATAACCACCAGTATATTCCTCTGGAAAGACTGGACGTCTAGTGTCAATGTGAGTCTTCCCCAATTCTGCAACCACAAATATATTTATTTTTATTTAATTGGTAAACAGGTATGTGGACTGTTCCATGGCCCCCTTATTTGTCACTGTGATGCTGCACCACTGGACCAGTAATCAAGGAGCTTCAATCCTCACCACTGGCAACAGTGGGGGATGTACACTGGGAGGAAACCAAGGTACATACACAGTATTACCAGATGCAGCACACTGCATCAAGTGCAGTTTCCCTTAAGAGCACACAGAGACCACAGTCAGTCCGAGGCTGGTTTCTCCCTCTTTCTCCAGATCTCCAATAAGACTCCCCACTGGCACAGCTATAGAGTTAAGATCTGACCTGAGTGGCCAAGCCAAGACCTCCAGCACCCTCTCTGTCCATCCCGTGCTTCGTGTCCCTGCCCAAGTAGCTGACATACATGCTCTTTGAGATTTG
The DNA here is from genome assembly GCF_019279795.1 of Protopterus annectens. Lineage (NCBI taxonomy): Eukaryota > Metazoa > Chordata > Ceratodontiformes > Protopteridae > Protopterus > Protopterus annectens. Next base: position 223,611,936 of record NC_056741.1, read on the forward strand.
ATTTACACACACACACACACACACACACACACACACACACACACACACACACACACACACACACACACACACACACGAGAAAGGCTGGCACAGATTTACTAGCTATGCCCTCTTTTGCACAGACTATAAGGTAGTTTTCACTGCCACCAGCCAGCTCCTTATCAGCTACTTTAAGACCCTTAACAAAGGGTGTCCAATCTTACTATGTAATGTTACTATTAATACAAATGGTAGTTTGACCAAGAGCAAGGCTATTAGGAGTGGCCCACAGTGTCACCAAATAAATATGCAACTAGTCTCAGAACTTAAATATCCCTACACAGATCAGCCACAATGAAAGGTTTAAATATATTTAATAATACATAATAAAAGAACAACATAATACTAAATATATATTTACAGTAACATCAGAGTTCAAATCACAGGAAATATTTACAACAACATTGCAGGACAGTCTCAAATAAATAAAGAAAAACATCTAAACTAAGCTTTGCTATATTCCTGACAATATCTAAGAGAATTACACACTTCCCTAGAAGTTTACTTTATCAGAGCAAGGCAGATGTGGTGAATGTTTTTTGATGTTTTCAGGTCCAAGACAGAATACAGAATGCTGTGTGTCTCTCTCTCTCTCTAAGAGAGTTCTCAAATTAATATCTCAGATATTCCTGCTGGGATAGCTGGCAGAATTACATAATTTCTTGTCATCTGACTCTATCCCATGTGAAGCCCCCACTGTTGGAAGCTAGCAGCATTTAGCATCTACTTGTAAAAATACATAAACAAGGGCTTTTCCTCAGATCTTTGGCACATGCTGGAAGTCAATAAAACAATAAAACACTTCCAAAATAATACAGCAAGCTTCCTAGTTTTAGACATCCTGTCTCTTGCTGTCATAAAGTAATTTAATTTTTGCTATTTTTGTGAAGTTTTGCTGGACTGAAGTTAACCTCCTGTTTTCCAGTTTCCTCTGTTAAAATATATGCATTTAAACAGTTACAATAGAGTATGTACGTTTGGGTCTACTTCTATATACTGAAATCTCACAAGTTTGAAGACCAGAACACCGAGCCCATAAACCCAAATAGGCACATTATCGAACTTATAGACGATCAAGTCCCATAATACCAAAAATTGAAACCACAATACCGTACCTACACTCCACCTATACAAAACACCAAACAAAACAAATAAACATAACTACAAAACACCATTATTAAACTTCAAACCACCACTTTGGCATTTATACACATCACCACAGTCAAGACACTGAAATTATACACTAAGCATAATATAAACACACTAAAAACATGTTCATCATACTTCTACAAAACTACCTCAAAACCTGGTCAATGCTGAACTAAAAGATAAAAGTATATTTCTTTGCTACACTTTAGCAAGGGGTCTGTGCCCCCCACACCCCCTGCAATTTAAATATACCAACTCCAAGATTGCACTACTTTGACAACAATGGTAAACTCACACCAATACATGTTCATTTATATAATCTGTTCTACATAAAACATACAGTTCAATCACTAGCACTTCCGCATCACTTCAAACCTGTACAACTCCATAAACTTCTACGCAACACATCTGTCTTAGAAAGTAACATCCATCAAACTTCTTTTATGTGGTTACTGTAAATTTGTAAAGGGATGGCGCACACTTACATCACTTACCATTTAACTACTACTTACATGCTAGTATTCTAAGATTTGACCTTACAAAGTTTCAGTAATATACTTCCTTCTGCTTATTGTCTCGAGCTTATGGCCCTCGAACTTACAGAATTTCAGGAAATAGAAGGTAACGCATACATTTCTGTTCTCTTCCAGCAAGGCACACTGTGGATACATCTTTAAGCTCAGTACTTTACAGAATACCTTTTTTAACAAACATGTCTGTACAAATAAGTTTGATATGCACATGACATACAGTTCTAATACATTTGTAACACAAGCATATTATATGAATCATGTTGATATCCAAAAATGGCATATAATTGTTTACAAAATTCCAGATAGCTGTGCTGGCAGTATCTCCTTTTGTCAACCACCCCCTTGAAGACTCAAGCTAGTTTTTTCAAGTGACCCTTGAGAAACATTGCTTGAGAGGGATGAGCCTATCTGGGAATATACTAACGCTTACTCTGTCTTGAGAGCTCATCTGTGTTAATTTCCAGATAGCTGTGCTGGCAGTATCTCCTTCTGTCAACCACCCCCTTTAAGACTCAAGCTAGTTTTTTCAAGTGACCCTTGAGAAACGTTGCTTGAGAGGGATGAGTCTATCTGGGAATATACTACTGTGTACTCTGTCTTGAGACCCCATCTGCGTTAAATTCCAGATAGCTGTGCTGGCAGTATCTCCTTTTGTCAACCACCCCCTTGAAGACTCAAGCTAGTTTGAAAAATGTTGCTTGAGAGGGATGAGCCTATCTGGGAATATACCACCGCATACCCTATCTTGAGATCCTATCTGTGTTGGTATTGGCAACCCCACTGCAGTGCTGAACTGTCATATTGTATGCCTGTAACCCTAGGCCCCACCTTAGTAGTTTGGCATTTTGCTGGCTGGCTCAAGATTGCCATTTTAAGGGATTGTGGTCTGTAACTACCATGGATTTCCTTCCATACAGATAAGGCTGAAGTTTCTGCTGTGCCCACACTGTGGCTAGGCATTCTTCTTCTACAGCTGCATAGCATTCCTCCCTGGGTTGGAGCCTACAGCTGAGATATACCACTAGGTGGTATTGTCTCTCTGAGTAAACCTGGCTGAGTACAGCCCCCACCCCATGGTTTGAAGCATCCACCTGCACAACAAATGCTTTGCTGTAATCTGGACTGGCTAACACAGGGGGTTGTCCCAAAGCTCCTAAAGCTTCTGGAATGCCTGCTCACATGCTAGGGTCCACACTACCTTATCTGGCCTGTTTTTCCTTCTCATATCAGTGAGGGGAGCAGCTATGGTACTATAATTGTGGACAAACTTTCTGTAGTACCCTGCTGTCCCTAAAAATGCCCTCACCTGCTTTTTGGTAATGGGGCAGGCCATGCCTGAATGGCTTCCACTTTGGCAGGTTCTGTTCTGGTCTTACCACTCCCCTCTCTATGTCTCAGGTAGGAGACCTCTGCCATACCCACCTGACACTTACTGGGCTTAATGGTCAACCCTGCCCTCTGTAGTCTACCCAGCACCTCCCTGACATGCTGTAGGTGCTCTTGACAGGAATGGCTGTAGATGGCAATATCATCATTCAAAATCACAGGAAATATTTAAAACAACATTGCAGGACAGTCTCAAATAAATAAAGGAAAATATGTAAACTAAGATTTGTTATATTCTTGATTATGTCTAAGAGAATTATACTATTCTCTGGAAACTTACTTCATTAGAGCAAGGTAGATGTGATGAATGGTTCTTGATGTTACCAGGTCCAAGAATGCTGTGTCTCTCTAAGAGAATTCTCAGATTAATATCTCAAATATTACTGCTGGGATAGCTAGCAGAATGACATAATTTCTTGTCATCTGACTCTATCCCAGGTGAATCCTCCACTGGTGGAAGGAAGCAGTATTTAGCATCTACCTGTAAAAATACACAAACAAGGGCATTTCCTCAGATCTTTGGCACATGCTGGAAGTCAATAAAACAATAAAACACTTTCAAGACAATACAGCAAGTTCCCATGTTTTAGACATCCCTTCTCTTGCTGTCATAAAGTAATTTAATTTCAGATCTTTTTCTGAAGTTTTTTCTGGACTGAAGTTATCCTCCTGTGTTCCAGTTTCCACTGTTAAAATATATACATTTAAACAGTTACAGTGGTGTATGTACATTTCTGTTCTCTTCCAGCAGGGCACACTGTGGGTATATCTTTAAGCTCAGTACTTTACAAAATACCTTTTTTAACACACGTGTCTGTACAAACAAGTTTGATATACACATGACATACAGTTCTAATACAGTTGTAACTCAAGCATCTTATATGAATCATGTTGATATCCAGAAATGACATATAATTGTTTACAAAATTCCAGATAGCTGTGCTGGCAGTATCTCTTTGTCACAGTCACAACCTGAACCACTATGCAAATACTTGCAAGGTAGATTGCATTAACACGTTTATATATTGTAAACAAAAACACATTAAACACTGGAGCATTTCTCCCCGGGCCTCCGCTGAAAACAGGCTCTGTGGAACCTAGTCAGACATTCCCGGTCAACAAATGTTAAATAAAAAAAATAAATAAAATAAATTAAATATACATAGAAACATGTACTTACAATTTTAGCTAACTGGGTAAGCTCAGTTGATAAAAATTTCATTTTTCAAGGATAACTGGCTACACTGTTTGGTTAACTGACCTGCTCAGAGTCATACAGAAGGCAAGTGGAAGCTGTGGAAATCAAACCCTGGACAATTGGACATTGGGAATCAGATAAACAGCTCATAGCCTTAATCATCTGTGCTAGCTGCCAAACTTTTTTAATCACTCTTTACCCTCATTGCCTAATGGCCATCAGCCACCTCCCAGCCAATAGGCCATTTCTTCCCCATCATCAGAGAGGGCTTACCAGGAGGAACTGTCATTTAGATTGCCTTTGAGGTTATTCAAGGGTCTTCTTCTTTGGTATACTGCCCCCACAAGTACCCTACTTGTAGCTCTAGACAGTGAAGTTCAATGGGCTGTCCATGCTGGTAAACTCTCACTTCTGCATGATACGTTGATAGCAAGCAGTCTCACTCCCCTTCCCTTATTCACAGGAAGTGGATTCCTCAGTCTCATATAGAAAAATTGCATTTCCTGATTTGTTATTGAGCAATAATTAATGCCCACACACACCAAAAGATGTGAGTGGGCCATGCCCATTCACTCTTCTCTCTGCCAGCTGGCTCATTCATTGGCAGAGCCTCTAATCAAATCCCCATCCTCTGTGTTGAAGTAAGGAGCCATGGAACTAGGCTGCTAATTGCTATATCTGGGTTTTATAAATGGATACTTTGTATTTATATATCATCTTATGAAATTCCTAATAGTCACTAAAATATTGCTTAAACATTTACATATTTTATTTATTTTTATTATTTATTACATTTTTTGACTGGGTATGTCAGACTGGGCCAGAGGCCTGTTTTCAGTGGACACCTGGGTCGAAAAGCTCCACAGTAATACAAACAACAAACAAAACATGTAAAGCGAATAAATAATCCTGTCGAGTAAAGCACTTTTGGATAGTGAAACCACAATGTAGACAAAATAACAATTCCAAAAGTGCACCAACACGCTGTGAATAATCCAATGAAGCTGTTCTAGTAAAATTCTTTAATGGAACAAACAATCAAAAGTAGTAAGCGCTTTCACGTCCTTGCGACGCTTCTTCAGACTTCAATGGTGCTCCATAAAACCCATCTCTTAAATATATTCACAATTATCACATTTACATTGTTAATGTTTTAGTATCCCTGACTTAAAGTGCTAGTGCATATTAAGTTAAACCTGTAACAATTCTAACCACTAAAACAACTAAAAACAATACCTAAAACTGTGTTCAAGCCCATATAATGTCTGAGAACCTATGAAGATGTATAAATATATAAAAAAAACAAAATACAATCAGCGCTGAGAACACAATATATAAAAATATAAAATACATATTGTATAAAAAATATATAAAAACATGTATAAAAACCATAACATATAAAAGGTCTGTCTTGCTGGCATGGGCAAAACATACTTGTACATTGAAACGTATAATTATTCATGTGATTATCTATATATGTATATATCAATGTTTGAATGACCTAGCTGCTAAAAAAGGTCTCAGTGTTATTTTGTCATTTAATCCATATTTATGTGATTGTAGCCTAAGAATCCATTTGCTTTCTATTTCCTCTGTATGATTTTTTATATCACCCAACCTACTAGTTCTTCTCACTAACTCTAATACTCTAAATCTAAAACTATGTGATGATCCATATTCCATAATATGACGTGCTAGGGCATTGGTGGCATTTTCCTTATTCACTGCGTATATGTGTTCTCTTATACGTTCACGGAGGGTTCTATTGGTCTTCCCTACATAATACTGATCACAAGTTTGGCATTCAGCTAAATACACTAGATCCTTGGTTCTGCAATCTGCATAGCCTTTAAACGTGTAGATATGACCTGTATGTGGATGTGTAAAGGCATTATTTTCTGCTATATATTTGCACTGATTGCATGTGCGACAGGCAAAAGTCCCTTTTTTTTGTGACTGTATGGACTTTTTGCCTGTTTGTTCATAGCACAATAGCCTTTTTAAAGACTTCATGTTTTTATAAGCTATATTAGGTTTCTCATCCACTAACATCTTTATCTTATCATCCATTAATAGTAGTTTCCAATTGTTCTCTATTATTCGCCTAACCTGCCCATTCCTATTCGTGAATGGAATAATCAATCTATTTTTCCTTTCCTTTCGTGAGTCTTTTGTACAGATATTATCATCAGCTTTTCTGTGAAAAAACGGCTTGTTTTTTTAACCCCTTAGACCTATTGTCTCCAGTAAAGGTTGGCTGACAGAGCCATTGTCCATATTCCTGGACAAACAATTTAAACCCATTGTCAACAGTGCAGACCATATATTAAAGGATACACAACAATTTTTGGAAAATTTAGCACTATCCAATAGCCACACACCCATTGGGGCAAATTACATCTTTGTAACATTAGATGTTAAATCATTGTTTACTTCCATACCAAATACTATTGGCGTAGAATATGTGAGACTTTATTTACTAGAAAAGGGGGTTACCAATACAAAGATTATACAATGGATGCTATTGTTAGATATGGTCTTAGAGAATAATGTTTTGCTATATGAAGATAGTTATTTTTTACAGAAAAAGGGAGTAGCAATGGGTACCCCTTGCGCTAATTCCTACGCCAATTTGGTGTTGGCTTATTGGGAAGGTGCCTATGTTTTTAACAATGTGATTTTTACTGAGTATATTAAATACTATGGTCGTTTTGTAGACGATGTGTTTTTCGTGTGGGGAGGGACTGAGAGAGAATTAGGTGAATTTGTAACATATCTCAATGGCACTACAGATTTCCTCGCTTTTGAAAGCACACATTCCTTAACTGTGATAGAATTTCTTGATGTCAAGTTAACTAAAGGGCCAAATGGAATAGACACTGAAATTTTTAGGAAGCTGAGCTGGAGGAATAACCTCCTGCATTGTAACAGCATGCATCCTAATCACATATATTCCAACATTGTGAAGAATCAGACACTTAGAGTATCAAAATTGACCACGCAAGACACTACTTTTAGAGAACAGCAAGTTGGATTAGTTAATAAATTCACCTCAAGAGGTTATAAAAAGGAGGATGTAAAAGATATTATAACATCATGTGACAAGTTAAGAGCATATAAAGGCAAGACGTTTTTTCACAGAAAAGCTGATGATAATATTTGTACAAAAGATTCACGAAAGGAAAGGAAAAATAGATTGATTATTCCATTCACGAAAAGGAATGGACAGGTTAGGCGAATAATAAAGAACAATTGGAAACTACTATTAATGGATGATAAGATAAAGATGTTAGTGGATGAGAAACCTAATATAGCTTATAAAAACATGAAGTCTTTAAAAAGGCTATTGTGCTATGAACAAACAGGCAAAAAGTCCATACAGTCACAAAAAAAAGGGACTTTTGCCTGTCGCACATGCAATCAGTGCAAATATATAGCAGAAAATAATGCCTTTACACATCCACATACAGGTCATATCTACATGTTTAAAGGCTATGCAGATTGCAGAACCAAGGATCTAGTGTATTTAGCTGAATGCCAAACTTGTGATCAGTATTATGTAGGGAAGACCAATAGAACCCTCCGTGAACGTATAAGAGAACACATATACGCAGTGAATAAGGAAAATGCCACCAATGCCCTAGCACGTCATATTATGGAATATGGATCATCACATAGTTTTAGATTTAGAGTATTAGAGTTAGTGAGAAGAACTAGTAGGTTGGGTGATATAAAAAATCATACAGAGGAAATAGAAAGCAAATGGATTCTTAGGCTACAATCACATAAATATGGATTAAATGACAAAATAACACTGAGACCTTTTTTAGCAGCTAGGTCATTTAAACATTGACATATACATATGTAGATAATCACATGAATAATTGTACGTTTCAATGTACAAGTATGTTTTGTCCATGCTAGCAAGACAGACTTTTTATATGTTATGGTTTTTTATACATGTTTTTACATTTTTTATATAATATGTATTTTATATTTTTTATACATTGTGTTTTCAGCGCTGATTATATTTTGATTTTTTTATATATTTATACACCTTCATAGGTTCTCAGACATCATATGGGCTTGAACACAGTTCTAGGTATTGTTTTATTTGTTTTAGTGGTTAGAATTTTTACAGGTTTAACTTAATATGCACTAGCACTTTAAGTCAGGGACACTAAAACATTAACGATGTAAATGTGATAATTGTGAATGTATTTAAGAGATGGGTTTTATGGAGCACCATTGAAGTCTGAAGAAGCGTCGCTTACTACTTTTGATTGTTTGTTCCATTAAAGAATTTTACTAGAACAGCTTCATTGGATTATTCACAGCGTGTTGGTGCACTTTTGGAATTGTTATTTTGTTAACAAACAAAACATAGTAACAGCAAACATTAGTACAATCAAATTATTTTACAGCATCAAGAGACATATTTTTAGGGACACATCTCTATGAGAAAGTGGCAGGCCAGTGGTGAGTGAGATCCTATTGAAATTCCAAGGAATAGAACTGCAATCCTTGGAGCAATGAGTCAGAATGTGTGTGAATATGGGAAATGTATAATAAATTGAAGTATGTGGTACCCCTACTCAGAAATACAGAGATATTGGAACTAGTATTCATAAGCAGCAAGGCTGTAGTGTTATGAGGAGCTTCAACATTTGCTGTATTTCTTGCTTGATCACTGTGTGTGTGTGTGTGTGTGTGTGTGTGTGTGTGTGTGTGTGTGTGTGTGTGTGTGTGTGTGTGTGTGTGTGTGTGTGTGTGTGTGTGTCTGTGTGTATGTGTGTGTGTGTGTGTGTGTGTGTGTGTGTGTGTGTGTGTGTGTGTGTGTGTATGTGTGTCTGTGTAGGTGTGGGTGTGTGTGTGGGTGTGTGTGTCTGATAAGGGACCCAGTTAAATTTCTGAGGCTGAACTTTATTATACTGCACCTCCCCACTAACACATTGTGTGTGTGTGTGTGTGTGTGTGTGTCTGATAAGGGACCCAGTTAAATGTCTGTGGCTGAACTTTATTATACTACACCTCCCAACTAACACATTTTCTAGGTCAATTATGTATAAGACATGAACAAACGCAATTCACAACCAAGAACGTTTAAGAAGAAGTTCAGATTAAAGACTTAAATTAAATGGTATATTGTAATCAGAGTAATATGCATTTATTTGTTACAGATATAGTTTTTTGCTGCTATGCTCTGGTCTGGCTTATTGACAGCAAATCAGAAAAAAAATGTTATCAGCTATTTCATAGGCTACAGTAACATTCACACTTATGATTTTACATTTGTGGATTATACTTCATTCACACTGTCTGTCTGACCAACTCATCTAGCTAAGCCTTCCATGAATAAGTATTGCATAGTGTTGTTATATTTATTTTATGTAGGGTATTCATGATTTATTTATTTCTGGATGAAAACATGCTTTGGCATTTGATAAGAAATATCAAATAATTACTTACGCTTGTGGTCATTTTAGTTTAATATGTTTTTTTTTTTTTACCATGAATGGGATGTTAGATGAAATTGGTTGATGAATTATATCTCAACCAACTTTATCTTCAATCTTTTGTTATAGAAATTTATAAATATATATATATATGTGTGTATATATATATATATATATATATATATATGTGTGTGTGTGTGTGTGTGTGTGTGTGTGTGTGTGTGTGAATATAGAGAGAGAGAGAGATAAAGAAATATTGATATATACATGTGTGTACATGTGTGTGCGTTTATATATATATATATATATATATATATATATATATATATATATATATATATACACATATTCCTGTATGTGTGTGTGTATTATATTTCATTTCAATAGTAGACACAGAAAAATAAGTTTTCCAAAACTCATGATAGATTCAAAGGTTCATAGGAGATTACTAAGCTAATGGCTCAAGAGTCCTTATATGCTTAACCAGTATTACCTGGATTTACCAAGATTTTCAATATCTAAGGGCTAGAAGATTGCTTAAGTTTTTACTTATGCCTTTTCAGGATTTACAGACTGCTCCTGTCTATAAGGGACATAGACGCCACTCCAAGAGTGAACTTACGATTTCCCCATCCACTGATCCAAATTGTATTTGGAGGGGGTCAGGGAAGGGGTCTGCTTTACATGGATAAGTAGCCTGTTTCAGAGAATAGTTAATGTCTGAGACACATATCTCTCCCTCCAGCATGTTTTATTTAAGTCACAAGCCAAGTTTAGATACTTGGATCATGTAATCCCCATGTTTCTTTTTTTGTTTTGTGAATGTGTAACAGTTCCGTCAGGACTGGATTTGAGAATGCCTTGTAGGTTAGGCATAGATCACCTCTTAATAGTTGGCATGAGACAGAGTAAAGGGACAGGGCTTTTAGTTGATCCATATAGGACATGTTGTTTACACCATGTATTTTTTTTTGTAGCAGATACCTGGTTAGTTACATGCTGAAAGGTGCATTATACTCGGTTATTGGGATGATGAGGGCTGTGTACAGTGAGACTATAACCTCTGATCTGGATTTCATGCCATTACTTATAAACTGTAACCACAGAGAAGGACTTTCTCACCACTGTGGACACATGGTGGTCAAAGTTAAGGTACCTATTTATCTGTGCACCTAGATCTCTCACCATTGGGTCCATTCTTAGTGGTGAGCTATTAATGCTGTAATTTGCAGGGGTATTTGACTTCCCAAAGGGTATAATTATGCATTTCTTTGTCAAACACCTTAGCCAGGTCAAGTAGTCAGTATGTACTTTTTTACCCTCATCCATGGCCTTGGTGACTTTCTCAAAGAGGTCCACCAGATTGAGCAGGAATGATCTGCTTTTGGCAAAGTTGAAATGGGTTGGGTCCAATCTTTGGAGATTTCCTATATCATTGTTTATCAGGGACATGATTATTCTTTCCATGGCCTTGTATATGAGACAAGTTAAACTTAGGGGGTTGTGATGTCCTGGGTCTGTTGATTATCCCCCTTTATGCAGAGGAATGACCATTGCTATCTTCCATTCCTCAGGAGAAAAGCTTGTCTGGAAGCTGTGGTTAAATTGACCTCCTGCTGGGACTGATAAGTCATGTTTCAATTTATTTAACAGACATCCTGGGATGTTGTTGGGACACATTGAGGCCGTATGTTTACCTTTAGAGATGCAGTTACGACCAGTTCGTTTGTGATAACTGGTAGATGAATGGTGGAGGGTAATTCCTGGGTGGTAACATTTGAGCTGAATTTATCAGCCAGCAGATCTGCTATATCTTCTGGCTCAGTATAGGTGGTGCTGTCTACAACTAACTCTGTAAATTGGGGGGGTGTTGCAGATTGTGGGCATAACTGAAAAATGCCTTATGGTTATCCTTTACTTGGGTGGCTACCTTTGCCTAGAAGTTGGCTTTTGATGGCTTGATTAGTCCCCTGAGTTGCTTATTTAGACTGACAAGAGAATTGTTGCCCTGTTATGCATGGGTATATTCATAAGGGATGTGAACATATGCTATTTTTCACAAAACAGGAAAAGCATTTAATGAAATGCATTCTTTAATCTAGTATTTACGGCTTTGAAATAACAGCATAAGACAGCCTCCTTTCTATTCAGCAGAGTGCACACAATGAGTGTCTCAAATTTGCCTCCAAAATAGCCAAGGATCATAGATATTTATCTTTAGCAACTATGCAGAACAAGTTGTAGTAGTTCCACACATGGAAAAGACTTTCAACAGCTTCACACACAGGAAACCCAAACTCCACAGGTAAAACAGCATTCATCCCATGTTTCTTTACAGGATGGTAGTTCCACTCTTCTGGAAACATCTTCTTCAGTTTGAAAAGTGCTGTGGATTTCTCTCCAGAAAGTTCTATGATTAGAAGAAGTACATCTTCCTAATTCTATTGAGCTCCAGTCTAAATTACAGCAAGTTTTTATATGACATAAGTTCCCAGTTACTGCCTGTATAGTTTCCAACTATTGTCAACAACACATCTCTAGTCTACAACATGGGTTCAGTAATGGCTTTCTTACTTTCCTCTCTGCTCCTTTCAGTGGTTGATACTTGCAGTGTAACCACTATGTTACATGACAGTGCCCTCACTGCACAATCATTCATTGTTGCATTGAAACAAGGAGTCTAGGCCTGAATCTATGTCTATATTCAGATGATGTAAAATGATGTCAGCCTGGGCAGTGTAGTATTCTAAACTGGAATGGTTTAGTTACAAATAACACATGGCAAAGTATGTATTACTATCTGTCAGTCTGCAGACCCATCACAATTGTGTGTATTCTGTAGCAAAAAAAACACTCTTCCCTATAGATAGTAGTTATGAGTAGATAAGCCCATCAACTTAATAGCCCAAATTCTCACTCATTCTCCAAATATCATTGCTTAGCATTACTTATCTTCTGGCTAATTACCAAAATAGGTATCCACTTCTTTCAATGGCTGTTGCCAGTGTTGTTCCTAGGCCTACTTCAGAGGAATCCTTAAACACTCTGAAATAATTAAAGAAGTACTGGACTAATTGAATGGATTCAAAACAAAATAATTTTTTTTATTTCTTTAATGCCTGGTCTTCTCTTCTGTTGATTTCTTTTTTCTCTTGGTTAAATCAGTCAAAGTGCATGTTATAATGGTGAAATTTGGTATAAATTTGCAGTTGTAAGTGTACAGCCACAGAAATCCTGTGAGTTACCTTTTTTTTGCAGGTATAGGTCAATCTAATATGGCCGCTATGTTTTTACTTTCTAGAATTTTGCTATTCCCCTTACTATCATATAGCCCAGATATACTACTCAGTTTTTTAAATTTATTACAAAATCTTATAATCCCTGTGATGATGTGTGGTAAAGTGGAGATTTGTAAAGAATTATATGTCATTTGTATATCAAACTGATTTGAACAGCTGCTTTTGTTGAAAATGTATTTGCAAAGCTGCATTTGTTAAAAATGTACCAACAGTGGGTCCTGCTGAACAGAAAGGAAATACACTTGTATGTCAGACTGTATTGTAGCTGTTGAAATGAATATATTGTAACAGAGCATACTGAAAGAGAAGAGGGCAATCTCAGTGCAGCAAACTTTGAAAAATAGTCTGAGATTAAATTACCTGGTTTAGGCCATAAAGATTGTATCTTACAGTTCTGATTGCAGCCAGAGACAAAATGTCTGTGAAAACCAGGACTAGGAATCCTACTTTGCTGTCCTTAGGGGTGAACTAATTGCTATCCTGGAAGGGTGGAAATTTTTGAAATGGTTTTATAGCTTCCACATCTTAGCGAAGCTCTATGTGTGTGTATGATGACACCTATGTGCTAGATTTTAGTTCAGTTTCTAGTAAAGGGGGCAGTGTGGGAACCAGAGGTCAAGTGACCAGATGTATATGATGTCATTCTTTAATCCAGCACTGAAATGATCTTTTAATACTAGATGAGACAGATGTCTAAAGGCAGTCAGTTTGTGAAACCTGACAAGAAGGAAGACCTCTCACCCACTTCATCGTGCCTTGCTCTAGTAAGTGAACAGTAATTCTTTAGATCAGTCAGGATAATATAGTGAGATTAGTTAAGTATTGTTTTTCTGTATCTGTATGAATCTTTCCATCTGTGTTATTTCTAATATTTCCTGTGTCTGAAACTGATCCGTGGTGGTGGTGCTGTGGTAGCGTTGTCGCTGTCTGGTTCGATTCTCAGCTAGAGAGTCTTCTGCATGGAGACAAGTGTGAATGGGCGTACCTTCATTGAAGGTTGTGCATCAGGGCTGGTAACTTGGCATGTAAAAATCAACTACCAATCATTAGCGGACCGGAGTTCCGCTGTGGCAACCCCTAACCGGGAAAAGCCGAAAGACACAACAACAACCTGTGTCTGAAACTCTGGTGTTTAATGTAAATAGATATTTAGTATTTTAATGTTCTTTTAGTAGTTATTATTACATATATTTAAACTTTTTATTGTAGCTGGTCTTTTAGAGAATATTTTAACATTTGAGAGTACTTAAATTTATTTTGTGACACTTGGCCACTCCTGGAAGCCTTGCTGCTTTGGTCAAACACTGTCATTTATATTAGTATTCATTTTACTCACTATAATTGGATAACCTGGTAAGAGCCTTAGAGTAGCTGGCTTTGGAGTGTTCTGGTGGCAGTACCTACCTTATAGTGTGGGCATATGGGGCATACCTGGTGAATCTGTGTCAGCCTTTCCCAGGTGTGTGTGTGTGTGTGTGTGTGTGTGTGTGTGTGTGTGTGTGTGTGTGTGTGTGAAAATCAAATCCCAGACAATGTGCGTGTCAGCTACTTGGAGCAGAGACACAGAGCACTGATTTCACAGAGAGGGTGGTGGCAGACTTGGCTTGGAATGACTTAATTCTACAGCTGTGTCAGTGGGGAATCTTATTTGTGGCCTGGAGAGAGAGGGAGAAACCCAGCCCCAAGACTGAGTGTGTTCCCTGTGTGCTGTAAAGGAGATTGTGCTTGATATAGAGAGCTGCATCTAGATAAACTGTGTTTATCAATTTTTGTTCCAAGTGGACATCCCTCACCAGTGTCTGTGGTGAGGATTGAAACTCCTTGATCACTGGCCCAGAGGCGGGGCATCACAGTCCCAACAGGTTTGGAAACCATAACAACAAGGCTATTCCACTCCTTCCATGATTTTTCTATGATCTAGAGCCTAAGCACCTTGCTTTCCATTGGAATTCTGGTATATTATTTGCACAGTTTTTCAAACCATTTCACTAACCCATCTCTTTGAGGGTGGTATACAGAGGTTCTTACTACAGCGGTACATATATATGTATATTACATAAAGAATTGTCATAGTTTATGCATTACTCTGGACATGAACATCCAGATCATGTCTATAGTAATGCATAAGCTATACAAGTCCCTTGATCTGTAAGGAATTTATGAGGAATTGCAACCATACAAATCAGCAGCAGCACCAGTTATTTTGTACAACCTTAACATTTAGTTATTTTAGGGGAAACTACTTCTAGTAAACTGCCATAATCAATGGTTTCTAATATGTACTAATAACCCATACCTGACTTCACATGGTGAACCACCAGATTCATACCTATTCACTCAACTGAGACTTTTGTGACAGATGATGGTATCAAAGAAATATTCAACTCTGGGTTAGAAGCTACCTTTTGTAATTCTGTCTGTAAATTCTAACTAAAATCCTAAGCCTTTGTTTTATCCATGCCTAAATATTTACCTAAAATGTGTCTAACACTCAAATTTATTATGAGAGGTCTAAAAGGTTTTAATATTAGTAACTGGCTTAATATCTGTTCTCTCCTTTAGATACTCCATAAAGCCTTTATTTTTTTAGTTCAAATATGTTTATGGTTATGAATTAGCACTGTTCTGATTTAATGTCCATCCATAATTCTCTCTATGTTTACTCTAGCCCTATTTAGAAAACTGTCTTCCCACTGGGCCTTTTTGAAATTGACAAGCCTCATGTGGAGATCATGTATACTCTTTTTCTTTAGTATATATATATTTGTTATGCAGGTAAACCAAATGGGTATAAATGTTCCTTCTCAGGGGCAAACTGTGAGTGCTGTTTTGTTAAGTGATTTGCTTAGTCACATAACAGGCAAATGGAGGTGGAAAGAATCAAACTGTGTACCCTGTGCTACAAGAAGCTGCTTGATAACAGCTCAAAGCCTGAATCCTCTGTGATTACTGCCAGACTCCCTATAGCCTGACTGAAGTGGTGGTTAAAGCTTCAGCTCCAACCCAGAATAGTACTTCTTTCTCTCCTTCACTTAACTTGTTCTCTAGAAGGAATAAGTCATAACAATATATATTTGTTTATCTCTGATGCTAGTAGGTTCTCTGTCTCCAATCTAATTATAATTCCACGTATTTTAGCATTAGAGACTTGTCTATTTTTTTTGTTTTTTGCATAAGGCTCTGTCTGACTACCTTCCTTTCTGCTTGTTCATTGTAGAGCTTGTCTTTATATATTGACATTTCATTACTCGGAAAGTCTGACTGGGTAGGAGCCAATTTTCTGTAGAGGCCCAGGGAAAAAAGCTCTAAAGTATTACAAAACATTTAAAGAACAATAATTTTACATTCTTTAAAATAATACAAAAATATACAGTTTAAACAAATATACCTAATTAGCCATGATAAGAAAACACTAGTTAAGAATAGATACAAGTTATATGACAATGATTTAATAGTTAGAGAAATTTTAGCTAGTTTATAGAGAAAATAAAGTTAGTATAATAGAAACAGGAATTGCAATACAAAGTGAGAAAAAAAAAACAGGCTTATGGTATAGTTAGGGAGAAAGCCAGGGGAGAGAAATTGATAGAAGTAAGGAAGTGAGTGAAGAAGGGAGATTAAGGAGATGTGAAGTTTGAATAGGTATTTGTTCACATTTAGGAATATAGTTTATCCTGGTGTTGATCAAGAAAAGGGCCAACTTTTGATTAGGAAGTCTTTCAGAATAGTTTTGAAGGATGGGAGGAACAGTTTTGACCTAATGGACAGAGATAAGGAGTTCCAGGCCTTAGTAACATGGCAGGAGTACATATAATGTCCAGCAGATTTGATGGTTTTCTCGACAGACAGGAGTTTTTGGTCATTGGATCATAATGAACAACTAGGAACATAGTTGTGTAAAACATTATTTAGTGCTGGGCAAAAAAATGGATTATGGATAATTTTATAGTTGGTAAGAAGCTGTGTATATGGCAGCTGATAGGGTAGTTCTAACCAGTTCAGGCTTTTTAGTGCTATACAGTAGTGGGTTCTGAAAGGGGTATTTGCTGCAGATTTAATAAATTTGTAGTAGCATTGTTCAAGTTTTGCTTTTTATGATACCTGAAGGTTTGTAAAGATGGAAGTGCCATACAAAAGTGTGAGAAGGAGATACGTAGTGACAAGTTAAATTTTCCTTTTTCATGAGAGAGGGATTTGGATGAAAAAGTAGTAGTTTGCTTTTTTTAGGGTTTAGCATGAGTTGTGAGTTACAAAGCCATGTTTCAGTTGTTATTAATGCTTCCTGAGTAAATTTTTGGAGGTGTGCCATGTTGTCAGATGTGCAAATGAGTGGGGAGTCATCTGCGTACTGTATTAGGGAGGCCTGTTGGTGTATATATGGAGGGTGTTGGTGAGAATGTTAAAGAGAAGGGGACCAAGGTAGACATAAATGTCAATGTCTGCTTTACATTTCTTCAAAAGTGGACTGCTTCTCAGAGCTAATGGTAGATGAGTGATTGAAGAAGCTATTGGTTATTTATTTACTGGGAAAGTCCAAGTTGGAATGAGACAATTTTTAGCAGAGGCCAGGGAGAAATTCTCCAGACACGTCTTTGTAATGTGGGAGGAAACCCACACGAACACAAGGAGGACATGCAGACT
Organism: Protopterus annectens; assembly: GCF_019279795.1. Lineage (NCBI taxonomy): Eukaryota > Metazoa > Chordata > Ceratodontiformes > Protopteridae > Protopterus > Protopterus annectens. The sequence continues at coordinate 223,629,637 of NC_056741.1, forward strand.
CTGCACAGAAGGCACCCCAGCCAAGAATCAAACCAGAGGACCTCTTGCTGTGAGGTGACAACTCTACCGTTGCACCACTGCGCCATCCATTGGTTATTGTTTTGCAACAACTTGCTGTTGGATTTTGACAAAATGTTGTTCAATGGCTGTACTCCTGGTTTGACTTCCTAAATAATTGCTGACTGGTATAAGTAGTGAGGTTTTGAAAAAGCTGGTTAGCAGTTTGCTGTTGCAGACTGGCAGCTTCTGTAGCAACTGCATGTTTTTTCTGCCATCTGTCATAGAGGGCCCCATGGCAAATGTGGTAACCTTCAATAAGACTTTAATAAACTCCTCCATTTCAGGGTTAAACAGCAGCAGCTGTGGCCCTATACAGCAGGTATGTGTCAGTAAACATGAATACTATGTTAAAGTTGCAGGGGACTACAGTTCACAAACTCTCAGCTGCACACAAGTTTTATATTATAGCAGGGCTTTCCAAACTCCTTCAGAGTCTCACCAATTTAAAACAAATAACAGACACTGTCCATATCTTATGCAGTACACACTGGGGATGTACAAGCCAGTGCATTTTTTGTGCCAGTCCCAAGCCTGGATAAATGGGGAGGGTTGCATCAGGAAGGGCATCCGGCGTAAAACTTCGCCAAATCATTTCATGCAGTCACCAGTATGGATGTGGTGAGAGAGGACATGCAGGTGGGTGGTGTGACAGAGCAAGATGCAGAGGGCAGGAAGAAATGGAAACAGGTGATCCACTGTGGCGACCCCTAACAGGAACAGCCAAAAGAAGATGATGATGAAGATGATGAGTAGCAAAAATTAAAAATTGCTCACATTCTCCAAGAAATGCCTTATTTCAGTTCACAGGCAGTCACAAAAACACTGACAATGATCAATTTTCCAAATTTCAGTGTGGATTTATTTTGACGGGAGGTGAACAAAAAACATGCTCTTCTTAACTGATTGGAGTAGAAGTAGAACACTTAAATAAAAATCAGAAAGCAGGAGCTGAAACACTGTTCTCGTTCTTTATTAAATAACCATAAGGACTTTCATCCTATTAGTTGGACTTCTTAAGAATGAAAGAATAACAGAAATCCCGAACCTTATATAAGAAAATAACCCCTCACCATCATATAAAATTTAGAAAATCATCAGTACAAATTTTAAATAACATAAGATGTTGTATTATTATAATTAATGTTAAGACTATGTCCATTTGTCATTGTATTGTTCGACACTGTACAAAGAAAGATGCTGTTTTGATGCATGCTGCAAAGTTTGTAGTTTGAGGCTCTGAATTCATCATGCAAGGGATATAAAAAATGTATCAATTCCTTGTTGTGTGTGTGTTCCATTTTGGTCAAGAAATGTCCCAGTAGGTCACTCCACCAAGGATACTAAGTTTAGTTTTCCCCTCCCTTTCACCAACACTTTGTCCCTCCCTTTCCATTCTCCATTTGTTAAGCTTACCACAGTTTTGTGACAAAATCCTTCATTGTTTCGTTCTTATAAAATATTGGTATTGTGTTGTGTACTTTGTACCTCTCCCCTTTCTGTGATTGATGGTTCAGTCTAGTAGCGCATAGGCACACCAAAGCTTCACACAAAAGCATATAGTTAAGGTAAGACTCAGTGGTGGTATTTCAAAGGAGAACGTGGTTTGTAATAATGTAACAAACAGAGATGACTTCTAGTTGTTGTCGCCTATATAGGGAGGGTAATGCCAGTATATACTTTGGGTAAGAAGTAAATCTAGGGGATTGGTTCATTTTTAAGTGTGTGTGTGTGAGGAATGGTGTCCGTTCCGCTTTTAAGCAATCCAGCGACACTAATAAAAAAAAAAAACATAGAGTGAGAAATGAATCATTGTCACACACACTTCCATTAAAAATGAAGCACAAAACCTTCAAGAAGGATACAATATTACAAATTAAAAATGCAATAAGTACAATATTTTTCAAAGTGTATTTTCATATTGTGTCCAAATTGTGTCATTTATACTAAACATGCTTTTTGTATTTTTCAGACCATATTTTCATTTCATATTGTGATATTGATATGATTAATATTCTTACATTCATTTCATTATTTCATTTTAAATGTTAAAATCCAAAAATGCCAATGCAATGCTGTTTAGATGAATGTGAGATTAAAAGGCAGAGTAGTTTTAATTAATGAGTAGTTTTTATTGTGAGTTCTGTTACCTTGCTTTTGCATGTTGTATTGTATCAGTAGTTGTAATAGTTTGTTAAAAATTATTATTTTTAAATCATATAATATCATAACTGCAAATACAAGCACAAACTAGTATGCAGATTGAGAGTTTCTAACTGTGTTTATAGCAGCTGGGGGATTTTCAGGGACTGCATGAAATCCAGAAAGATAGAAAAGAAAAGGAGTTCCTCCCATGTGATGAGGGGTCACAAAATGGGTGGGGCATGGAGTGGGGTGGGGGTGGGTGGGGGGGTGGTGATGTGCATGAGGGGCGTGACCGGGGTTTTAGCCACAAAGAAAGCTGGCAACCCTAGATGTTGTGTAAGTTATAATTTGGACTGATGATTTTCTGAATTTTATCTGATGGTGAGGAGTTATTTTGTCATATAAAGTTCAAGATTTCCAGTATTCTTTCATTCTGAAGGAGTCCAACTAATAGGACAAAAGCACTTAATGGTTATTTAATAAAGAGTGACAAGAGTGTTTCCACTACTGGTTTCTGATTTTTATTTATACACATAAACAGAATTCAGTCTTTAACTAATACTTACAGCTTTGTGGAAAGTAACAATACAGGATTACTTCCTTCTTATGTAACACAGTACATTCAAAAAAGCTTTCAAAGCTGACCTTATGTATTTTAAACTGTTAATTTTTACATGCTGTGATTTGTCTGTTTATTATTCTGGAGCTTTTTTTTCCTGGCCCACCAGTGAAAAGGATAATTTGCCCAGATGAATTGCACCTTCACAGTGCAAGTATTAACAGTTCCTTAGGGAGAGATGACCTTCAACTCCCACACAAGGGAAGGCAAACTCCACAAGTACACAGCCTTCATTAAATTTTTATCTACAGTTTTCTAAGGATGTCTTCTGCTTTCTGATGTTGGAGAACCCTCCACAGGAAACTCTCCAGGGTTAACATTAAGCTCATTCCTCAAGCCTAGTGTCCTAAAATGTAGCGGTTTCTAGCTTCTTTCTATTTCTTTCCTGTAAAGCTTGTATCTGCTATAAGCGATACATGCTGCAGTGTACAGCATGGACTCATTTGGGACTATCTCTCCTTAGTTTTCGAAACTGATAAAGCAGCTACTAACTTACATTACTTGTAATATATATATATATATATATATATATATATATATATATATATACGGATCTAAGACTAAAGTCCGAATCCATTATCACCGAACACACTTTAACGAAAGCGCTTTTCACCGAAAAGAGCTTTCATTAATGTGCGTTAAAAAAAGAAAAAAAATCTACGTTTATGCAGGGGGACAAGCCCCCCTGCTCAACCCCCTACTTTAATATTCTCACTCCGTGATCACACTACAGTGGGGAAAAGGGAATTTTCCCTTACCTGCACCATAGTGTGATCTCCGGAACAGGCATACTTACGCGAAAGTGCTTTTTCGGTGAAAAGCACTTTTGCGTAAATATGCCCCACCAATAATAATTTGGTGGAAAGTGCATTTGGTGATCTGTACGGATCCCATACACACACACACACACACACACACACACACACACACACACATATATATGTTTAATGAAATACATTTAATGAAGATGCCATTGACAGTGAAATGACAGAGGAGTGTGACTACAACACCATTATCATAGAAAAAGCATTATGAGTATAACAAAACATAACAAATGACAAAATGCCTTTATGACACACAAAGAAACCTCCTAATCTTTACATAATCAAAACACAGTGGCGATATCAGCCTTCACCGGTGGTATTCAAAGCAATTGCTTATAAAAATTCTAAGGTATAGCATGACTTATTCACTATAGCATGCTGAATACTCTCTTCCTTTCTCAGAGACTATAGTTTAGGTGGTGTTACAGGTAATCAGCAGAAACCTTAAACAAAGGTTTACCAATCTATTCTATTCCTTAAAAATTGTAGATGTAATGACACACACATACTCAAAAAGGAGCCAAGCTGACCCCTCATATGCCAGTGCCAAGTTTCAATGGCATTTTGAGTCCACAATAACTCATAATGCACTAAAGGTCACTAACGCACCAATACTTTCCCCTGCTGATTCTGCCAAGCCCATATTCTTGGCTGTGATTTTGCTAAATAGTAGGTAGGAACAGTGGGAATCTTATTCATACATTCACGTGTGTCACTAATTAGATGACAAGGCATTTGACTACCTTAAGAGACTCTTAGTAACTCCTGCCATTTAACTGCACTCCATTGAATTTCTTCACTTTGACATTCAGAGCACTGGGCAGAAATCTCATCACATCAACACCCATCTCAGGCCTTTGTGATGCTTTGTTTTAACTAAACAGTCAGATTTCCCTGGTCTGTACCAGTTTTAAGTCAGCTGCTAGATGCTGGAAGATATGGGACGTAGCTCAAGACTGGCACGCACAACAGCCAGGACGATCCACAGGAAGGGCCCATCATGCATCCAAATTCTCTGCTACCATCCCCCTGTTCCCCTCATGGGGTGGGTGCAGCGAGGGATGAAGCCTCATCTAGTTACAGCCTGTACCCAACCATGCTTCACACCCAAGCCTGACTGACCCAGCCCTTAGAGTCAATCCTCATCCCAATATTACAGATCTGGATTGCCAATTTCACTTACTTACATTGTTCTAACATGCCAGAGACTATTCATCTTGCAGTCCTGCTGATGTGGGTGCAACCTGGCACAAGAGTCCCACCCTCTCCCCAGATTTTCAAGGGCCAGCATCAGATCACCTGCCACCACCAAGAACATGACACTTTCCAGGGCAGTGGCCCCTTTCTAGGGATGAACCCATTCCAGAGCACCCTGCCATACATAAAGAAAAGAGAACTCTACCCAGGGAGCCACTGCAGGTATCTCTGGGATTGATTGCATCACCACACTAGATTCTGTGAGGTTCCCTGTGACTGTCCCTGCCATTTTGGATTTGAAGATCTGAACCTGACTCCCTTATGATCGCCTGAGGGAGATGGAGGCCATCGCCTGTCCCTTTGGAATAGTGCTATCCTATCTCTCAGGACCGACTGACCCATGTTCAACTGCTGTTCACATGGATTCCTTCTCCTCTTTGGCCTTTAAAACTCTCATTTGAATATTTGCTACTACCACCAATATCTGTACCTGTGGTAGTTCAACCCAAGCCCTCACCCTAGGCTTTAATGCCATCGCAGTGGCCTTCCTTCTCATTGCTGTGTAGCCCCTTCAGCTCTCAGTGTCGGTGATGGCGAGGTGTTAGCTTAAAGCTCCAGCACAATCCATTTTCAAGGATGGGTAGCCACTCAATTCTGGAAGTTCAGATGTTGCTTAAAAAATAATAGTCTTTAAAATAATGAATAATAGGCAATACAGAAGTAGATCAATTAATTTACAATTGTGCCGGGCAAGCAAGCACATCTAGCTCAAACAAAAACGTTTATGTAAATATTGAAGTCTTTATTCGAACTGTACTGAACTCTCAAGCCCAAGGATTTTACTTTCAACAAAAAAATCTGACAAAAGCAGTAGGCAAATTTTAGGATAAGCCTTTAAATTCCTGTTACTTCAAAATCACAAATAAATGTTGGAAAAGCAAGACAGGCAGTTTTTTCAGTCATTTGAAGGCCTAGGACACCAGATAACCCTGGAATTTGTAGTAATTACTCTACAGCAAACCTCCTACTATTAAGTCACACCCAGGCAGCATTTCAAGACCACCAAGCCCTGAGAACACAAATGTGTATGTGGAATTGTTCACCAAAAACATGTGAAATCACACTAATGGCTGCATAGAGACAGCTGTACTTACCTATAATAAGCATAAGAGAGACTTAAAAAAGGAGCCACTGTCATGGAATGCTGACATGTATAGGTTGCATAACAAAAGAAAATTAGGAAGTGCAGTCCAGCAAAGTAAAATTTGTCATTCATCTGTAGAAGAAGCTCAGGGGGCTAATCAAGTCTACCAAAGCCAAACCTGATTTAAAACAGTCTCCCAGGCCAAAGACAATCAAAAGACATTCGTCAGCTATGTCCACAACCTCATATATATAATAAACAGCAACGTGCCAAACTAATTGTAAATAGACCCACCTGTCTTGAGATTGTCGATATAGCAAACCTCAGATACCCCTCAATAAATAACTTCAACCATAACTCCCCCAACTATCACTAAGGGAACATGACCTCAATGCACTCTCCAAGATGAAAAACACTGCATATATGGGCCCCTATAATATTCCAGGTTGCTTCCATAATAGCATGAAATGTGACCTATCAGAACCACAAGAATTACTATTTAACCATGGCTTCAAAACAGGCTTCATGCCAAATAACGAAGGACTGCAACTATTATTCTTCGGCACAAGGTTGAGCCATATACAGACTCAGGTAACTGCAGACCCATAAATCTGACTAAACTCAAATGCAAACCTATGTAACGAATTATCATGGAAATGATAAACAATGACATAGGATCAGACTCTGGATCCAATCTAATTTTTTTTTGTCAAGGTCAGGGCATGCCTAATCAGCCTGGGGGAACTTCTTCAAAAAGCTCACCAAAGAAACTGATGAGGGCAACATGGCGTATACTGCCTACCTTGCCACAGCCAAAGCATTCAACATAGTACTCCACTGGACATTGTAGACAAACTCTTGAACTGAAGGTATATCCTCCTATGTCACCTACTAGATAGCAAGTTGGCTCAAAGATGGGACTCAAGAAATTAGGATAGGGGATTATACCTCCATAAATAGGCTACTCACTATCAGAGTTCCTCAACACTCAGTACTGACATTACTTCTTTTTGGCATCTACTTCTCTGAAGTCAAGGTCACATTAAGGGCCTCTGGCTGACCCAGTTTCCAGATGATTGCAAACTAGGCACTTTCACAGAATCTCCCAAAGACACAAATACTTTCCTAGAAGTATGTCTCAGTGATCACACATCATGGAAAAAGCCTCCCACATCTCCCTTCTTATCAACACCTACATATACACATAAACACAAACGAGTGCACACACACACACACACACACACACACACACACACACACACACACACACACACACACACACACACACACACACACACACACACACTGAGCTACCCACATTTTTTCTCCAGGTTTTCTCAGAGTTGGGATCCTTAACCACTGAATGTCTAACACAGTCCATCAGAGAATCTCTGTTCACTGAAGGCATCAGCACAGGATGAGAAACCCATAAATTACTTTCATTTTTATTTAATGACAACGTTCTCTCCATCCTGCTGGGAACTAGTAAACATTTTGTCCATTTCGGTTTACATGATAACAGGAGAAAATTCCCATCCTTACTACCCACTATGCTCTATCCATGCACACTGTTAAGTAGTCTTCTTTTAATTAGCACAATGGGTAGACTAAATAGTCAGACATCAGAGTCATAAACAAGATAGGAGGCGGTGTAGCTATAATATTTAAACAGCATCTAAACATCCAGATCTTAAAATCATCAGCTCCACAAACAGGCAATGAAGAAATAATCTATACCAACTTCAAAATAAACCAAAAGAAAACCATCAACGTAATTGGATGCTACTTCCCACCTGGCCAAAACATCCCTCCACTAGACCTCCTCAGCTGGTCTACCCACCATCTCCCCCAAGAAACTATAATTTTAGGTGATTTCAATATTGACTGGCAATCCTGTTCTGGCAACCATCCAACCCATCATGTAAACCTGCATGGCTTCACCCAACTAGTCCAGTCACCAACCAGGATAAATAAAAACTCCAGCAAGCGCACTACCCTGGATTGGATACTAGTCAGTAAGAGCCCCCAGTCATATATAACAGGCTGCTTATCAGATAGCCTCAGTGATCACTCCCCAACATTCCTACTCAAAAAATACCTATACCAAGCTAAACCTGTCAACTACCGTCAAATACGTAAAAAACTAAACTTTAACCCACTCACATTCATCTCATCCCTCAAAGAATGTAACTGGCATCCTCTAAAGTACCTCAGTCTTGATGACAGTTGAATTTTTTAATACTACCTTCCTGAGCATCCTTAATTACCACGCCCCATAAGACTTTCCAGAATCAAAGCACAACCCTCCCCATGGCTACAGAAAACCACTAAGTCAGAAATGAAAAACAGGGATAAAGCCTGGGAGCACTGACGCAAAGCCAAAACCCCCTCAACCAGACAGAAATTCCTAGAACTACCCAACAGAGTCAAAAAGCTAATAAAACAGGACAAATTCCAATACTACCAGTCTGCCCTAGACACCTCCCAACACAGCCCCAAACAATTCTGGTCCTCCATAAACTCCATCCTACACCCAGGTAAAGTCAGTAACCCTCCTCCTAACATCCCTCACTCCTCAGAAAATATTGCTACCTCATTCAACACACACTTCACACAAACCATACTATCACTAGCTAAACAACAGAACCCCCGTCCCCTCCAACACACACCTTCAACTAGTAATCTCTCCACTGCCTTCTCTTTTTCTCCTGTACCTACCTCCTACATAAAAAAACTCTTAATTAGACTTAAACCCACCAAATTAGCAGCAGACAACCTCCCAAGTGAATACCTACAAATCGCAGCTGATGCTCTGGCCTACCCAGTATCCATCTCGATTAACCAATCTCTGTCAGAAAGTTACATTCCCACACTGTGGAAAGTATCACATATAATTCCCATCCACAAAGGCGGACCCTCCACAGAACTAACCAATGACCGCCCCATAGCTATTCTCTCTCCACTCTCCAAAATACTAGAGAGATGCATACACTCCCAGGTCTCAGACTACCACCTTACTAACAATCTCCTTTCCAATACTCAGCATGGTTTCCAACCAAACCATAGCACCACCACTGCCTTACTCTCCTTTACTAACACTATCCTTCAGCATAAAAACAATGGCTATCTCTCCTCTGCTACTTTCCTAGACCTATCTAAAGCATTCGACATGGTCCCACACAAACAACTTATCTCTGTCCTCAATAACCTATCCTTCTCACAATTAGTCATCAACTGGTTTTGGAATTACCTGTCTGACCGCCAACAATCTGTTGTATGGCAGAATGACATATCTCCCCAACTACCTATCTCCATAGGGGTTCCCCAAGGATCCATCCTTGGATCCCCTACTCTTCTCTGTTTCACCAATAATCTAGCCTCTGCCACCAAACATGGCACACTCATACAATACGCAGATGACTCAACCATCATCTGCTCAGCCCAGCCCCTACCCAAACTGCAAAAAGTCACACAAGAAGCCTTTTCCTCTGTTGAAACTTGGTTATCTGATGCCCAATTAATACTCAACCCAAACAAAACTAAACTACTCATCTTCCAACCCACCAAACATACTCAAAACAACTCTCATGTTAACATCACAGCAAAAGACAACACCACTATATACCCAACTGAACACACCAAATTGCTAGGAGTGGAAATAGACAATAAACTAAAATTTGACATTCACATATCCATGACCATAAAAAAGTCCACAAAAAACTAGGAGCGTTATACAGAAATAAGGAACTTCTCAGCAAAGCAGCAAAGATTTCAATAGCAAAATCCCACCTTATCTTCACCCTACTTTACGCCTCTCCAATATATACCAACCTAAGGCAATGCGATCTAGCCAAGCTAGAGACCTGCTACAATAAAATCGCCAAATTCACCACAAGGGCATCCTACCATAGTCACCACTGTCTCTCACTTGCTGAACTGGGCTGGCTTGAACTCCCTCACCTCCTTCAATGGTATCAACTCTTACTCACCCACAAACTAGTAAACCATCCACTAAATGTCCCATCCCTCCAGAATCTATTCCAACCCTATCACACAACCAGACCACTAAGATCCAGCAACAAAAATCACTTGCAGATCACTAAAGCCAATAACTCTGCTGGTGAAACACTATTCTCTTGCACCATAACCAAATTATGGAACTCCCTCCAACCCACAATTACCTCCATACCATCATGCACCCACTTCAAAACTTTACTAAAAGCGCACCTAAAAACATGCTGGCTATGCCCTTGCAACTCCCACTCTAATATCACCCACCCCATCCAACCACTACCTTTCTTTCCACTCCACTAACTACCTTGATTATAGCAAGCTCAGATGCTCATAAGCATAGTACTTATTATACAGCAGGAACTTCTCATGGTAACATTTGTTAATGTCTGTTATGTACTTCGCAGATAAAGATTCCAGTTGTCTACTGATGTACTATGTTCTTCATCTGTAACTATGTTGTAAGTAACTGCTATGTTAAATTGTTAATCGCTATGTAATCCAATGTAACTACTGTCTGTTTATTTTAACTGTGGAGCTTTGGAGCTTTTCTCCCCGGGCCTCTGCTGAAAATGGACCTACGTCCAGTCGAACACTCCCAGTCAACAAATATAAATAAATAAATGAATAAATAAATACTATTACTGATATGACAATCAAACCATATTATTTGGGACATTCAAATCAAACAAAATGAAACTAACCCTCTTCAACACCCTGCCAGAACAAAAGCGATGCAGAGGAGTTGAAAGAAATGCAAAGTACAAAAATTATGCAACATGTAAAAAAAGAAATATTCTATGTAGATTTTTGTGGGGAGGGGGTGTCCCTCCCATATGGAGGGCTTTATAAGGTCAAGTATAGATTAATCTGGATGTTAATGCTTCATTTCTTAAACTCTCCTTGTTATAATACAAATGGGAATGCATTTTTCTTTTAATTTTATTTTTAAGTGGGTAAATGGACTGGTCCTTTACTTTTCAATCCATTTTTAGCCATTTTCTGGACCACTAGAGCAACGGTGAATGCAACATAGGTATAGGGAATTTTAATGCAGTCAATAAATCAGCAGGCTTTTTTGGAGAAGAGGGGAATTTGGAACCCACACTGACATGGGGTGAACATACAAAAATTCAGACAGGTAATGACTTGACATTTAAATAAAAACATGGCTCATGAGCTGTGAGGCAGAGGTCTAATTACTGGACCACCATGGAAACTTTTTCATGGCAGTTTCTTGAGCATAGCTATGTGGAGACCTTTTATTCATACAGTTCAACAAATACAAAAAAAGACACTGGCAAAGAGGACATATGAATTCACATTCCTAATTTTTTACAATGTATGGAAACACTTGAGGTAGTGCCCCAGGGCTATTTTATATTTGACTCTATTATACTGTTGGTGGCTGTTTATCTAGTCCAGAACTCATTGACCAGGCTTCCTTTCTCAACACTTGTTTTTTTTTTTTTTGTGGGGGTGGGGGGTGGAGGGTTCTTCCATAGCCATCTGCCACCATCCATGTTCCAGTTTTCCTCCTCAGTCCTGTTCAACATATCCATTCAGACCTTCAAATTAGAGTAGGTGCCACAAGTGGGGAAATCCCAATTCTAAGCAATCAAGAGAGTTTGTCTAGAGAGGAGATCAAGGTATCTAAGTACAGCACCACCATAAGAATATAAAGGACTTTTAGGTGGATAAAAGGAGGGGTTCTTGTTATTTTTATTTTTTTTTATTGCAAGTTACTAGGTATATTGGAGGCTTTTCTCCTCGGGCCTCTGCTGAAAATGGACATGTATCCAGCCAGACTAGCCCGGTTAACAAATGTAAAATAAATAAATAAATAAATAAACCTTAACTGGGCAGAGCTTGTATGATGGCTCATATGTCACCCCATGCAGTACCATTTCCACCCCCGCTATTGTTGATTGAATGTCAGCCTTGCTTATACTTGTGTCATCATCTCTCTGGCCACAGGAGAGTGCCCTGAGAACATTTATAAAACTATCTTTTCCCTCCGTCCCCCCCTCTCTCCCTCCTAGAATGACATGATGGTCATCCCATCCCTATATGCCTATTGTATCTTCCAGTATCCAAGCTGCTAATTGAACACAGCTCATCTAATTCATTCTCATGGACATCTCTGTATATCACAGAGACACATTTTCCAGCTCTTATTTATTGATTGATTCAGTTATTTGCATGTCTGCCAGGAAATTCTGAAAAGGTATTGAACCCCTTTTCAGTGGAGGCCTTGCTGAGAGAAAAGTTCCATTAATATTAAAACACATTATAAACATATATCAAGGATATTCACATACTAAAGCAGGAAATTACATACAAGCCTTGTACTAAAGACGTCTGAGCTTTATGTAGTAAGTCTGGTAATCAACAACAACTCTTATATAATGTACATATAAACGTGGTCTAGCATTTAAGTACAAGTATTAAACTATTAGACATATATAGTTGCTAAATGCTAGGAGTCTAAACATAAAATTTCACTCATTACAAGCATTCTTAAACATGGAAGATGCTGACATTAGTGCAGCCACAGAAACCTGGTTCAAAGCTGTGGTGAGCACCCCAGCCTTACCTTATTACTCATTCTATCACACATTCAGACCCCAAACTCTGGGCAGCAAAGCCAAAGGAGGTGGAGTGTCAATATATATTAAAGGCAGACACACACCTCCAGGCTGGTCAAACAGTATGACACACAGGAGACACTCCAGGTGCAGTTAACCATTGAGAAGACCCCTATTTAAATTATAGCTTGCTACAGGCCCCCAAATTTGACTCAAGATCCCCACTCCACCTATCTGGACCTCTTCAAATCTATCAAGATTCAACCCTTTACCCTGATCCTGGGTGACTTTAATTACCCAACCATAGACTGGAAAAAACGACTCATGCCAGAACACAAATGCCCAGAGATTGGTCCATTTTATCAATGCAAATGCCTTGGAACAGCTAGTCAATACCTCCACAAGAGGTGATAATATCTTGGACTTGGTATTAACCAACATGAGTAACCACTGCAGCACCCCTACAGTATCATCCTCCCTGGTAAGATCCAACCATAAAGCAGTCACTTTCAAAGTCACCATCTCCCCTGACCCCTCTCTAGTTAGGGTCAAACAAAAAAACTTTTCCAAAGCTGATTACAACCTCCTGAGGGATGGTATAAACAGCTTAACAGCTATGTATGGAAAGCTTTCTACATGGCCCACCTCATAAGCAAGGGCATCTCATCCAGGGACAAAGAAGTCATAAAATCCCTGCATTCATCCCTTAAAAGGCCAGTTATTAAAATACAACGCCCTCTTCAGCATGTACCTCGCAAAGCACATGAAGCAGCTGGAAAGACCACAGAGATTCCTCACCAGGAGAATCCAGGGCCTCAAACATCTACCCTACATAGGTAGGCTAAAAGCCTTATCCTTCTACTCAGTTTCATACAGACTCTTCAGGGGTGACCTCTGTTTGGCATATAAAGCAATCTCAGACCCCTCCTTGATGGGACTGCTGCATATCTGCAAGTCAAGCTCTACTTGAGCAACCCATATGCCCGATCTCAACCTGGTCTGTGATATCAATAGGACTTGTTGGTGGGACTGATTTGTGTCCCAGAGACTCCCCCATCTGTGGAATAGACTCCCTATCCACATCAAGCAGAGTACCTCATTATCCCTTTTTAAGTACAACCTGTATAACTGGATGGGAAACAGAAAATACACCCTCTGGGATTCCACCTGTGTCCCTGCTGGACAGGGGATTTGGATGCTGACTTGTCTAAACATGGGCTAAACTCTTGGCTAGGCTTATAAGGGCCTTAGGGCCAATAGCCCAGTAACCTCCTATGATTCTATGTAAGCCTTATACAGTTGGATATACACTGAAATGCATCACACTTTATTATTTGCATTTGTTTACCAGGATAGCCCATTGGGTCAATGTGAGCCCGTTTTCAGTGGAGGCCCAGGGATAAAAGCTCTAGACATAGGATGACTAATACATAGTACATACATAGAATCATATGGCACAACATTATGCATGTACTTTAAAGCACTACGTTACATATGAGCAGCATAGTACATATTCAATACAGCAACATGAAGAGGAGTGTAAGATTAGCTCAAAAGACACCCTGTTGATAGTGTGAAGTATCACAAGTAGCATTGCCACAACATAACTCAGTATAATTCTGTGTATCAACCAATATTACAGTGTCTTTGAAATGGTGTCAATACAATGTTACTAATTATTAGTACATATATCACAGTGCCTTTGAAATGATGTTGATACAATTTTACTAATTATTATTGTATAATAGTGTTCTGTGTCATAGCATCATGCTGCATTGTGACTAATGAATGTAAAGTTTAGTTAGTTATTTGTCAGCCTGGAGAGAAGCAGGGTATTGCTGTAAAAATTTGTTTTGCTCAGAATTGAAGGTCAGTACATTGTTGATAAGTCTGAGTGTAATATGGATCAAACTCCAGGATTATAAGATATCACCGGCTGGGTTACTTGCTTTTTTGTGAGGAGAAGGTAGTGATCTTTAGACTGAATAGGCCTGTTAGGTTTATACAGTTGAAGGGTAATGTTTAGGCTAGGATAACTGCCAGGATTGTGTATTACGTTATGGCAGTAAATCATTGTAAATAGTTCAGGTAGTGTGAATGCTCCAGCCAGCTGAGGCTTTTAAGGGATATAGAGTAGTGAAACGTAAGGGATTGGCTATTCATGAATTTTGCTGTATTGTTGTAGCACAGGAATAGTTTAAGTCTGATTATATCTTGGAAATTGGTGAATGTTGCAGTGAATGTTGAGGCAACATATAAGAGAGAAGAGAGGAAAAGGTAGAACAGTAGTTTTCTTGCTATGGTCATTCATAAAATATCTAAATCTTTATAACATTTGTACTTTATAATGTGTTTTTGAATGACTTGTGTGTGTTCATCAGATTTCAAGAAATCCTCTATTATCACCCCTAGTAGCTTTGTCTGGGTGACTACTTATATCTAAATTTTATTGGCAGAAAACATGGCAGATGGCAAAGGTGATTTTGACAGAAGCCTGTGATCTGGAATTAAAGAGAAGTAATTTTGTATTTTTTGGCAGTAAGCAAACAGTTGGGAATTTGTTAACTAAGATATGAAGGAAGAAAATGAATCTTGGAGAAGCTGTTTATATAATGAACAGGTTGTGAGCAGAGCAGATGAGGGTAGAATGTTTAGCTTACTGGGTCAGAGAAGCATGTTATCAGGGAAAAAACAATTTGTCTGGTGATACTTCTAT
>NC_056741.1:223779876-223862376 GCF_019279795.1 Protopterus annectens
AATAGGGGGAGAACTGAATTCAGTGGGCAAAGAGAGGGAGAGCATTGGCTGCTGGCTGGCCTGGCAGGGATGCGTACAGTGATCTACTGGAGAGTATGTATTATCTACACACTGGCAAAAATAAATATAGCACTACACATACTTTCACTGACAATGCTTTGCAGGGAGCTGGAGTGGGTTTTAGTTGAGAGATAGACTGTTCTGTTTGTGGGTTCCTTAGTATGGAATTCCAGAAGGGTACAGTCGGAGATGAGAGCAGGAGTAGACAGGAACACAGGCTGAAATATGCAAGGAGAGATAAATGGGTAATGAAGCAAATAATACAAGATTCAGGAGCTTAAAGTAGTCAGGTAATACACAGTAAGTTTGCATGTTAAATTTGGCTAAAACAACGCTAAAAAAAAAGTTTACATCAACAAATTTAAATACCATTGAAACAACAATTAACAAGGCACAGAAGAGAAAATGTGATTAAATGCAGGCACAGCTCACGCATTAGCTAAGCAGTAGAGTCAGTAAAAATCAAGTTACAGTCCTGGATCTGGGGGATGCTAAACGTTTCAGGTAGGTTGGAGTTTTAAACTCCAGCTAGAGCTAGAAACAGAGACAATATTTGGTCAGCACCAAGTACATCCAATTACATTGGGATGCAGATAGAGAGGCATTGTAATGCAGGTCTCAAACTGCGTATTTCTTTAATTGAGGTGCATATTTCTAGGAGGGAAATTATAAGCAAGAGTTCTACAAAAGGTGAGAACATAAATTGGAGTGCAGAAAGCCAGGTTGATTGAGCGACTTGCACAGTATTCGAGCAACTACTCGAGCGACACAAGCTCCGCACAACTGTTACAGGAGCCTCGTTCTAATCGCTAACAGCCAGGGCATTTGAGAGATACATTTCCTTCAGGGGAAATCCAGGCAATTTAAAATAACAGTTTGCTAACACAGATTTAGTGTAACAGTTTCAAAGTAGCCGAGACCGCGTGCAAAGTGCTACAGTAAGTGAGCGTTAGCACCAGCAATGTACATACGGAAAGTGAGAGAGAAATAACAGTAGAAGAAGGACAGGGGTGTGTGAGGGATAAAGATGGGTAAGTATAGAGTGGGAAAGTGAACAAGGTATTCCAAGGAGGATAGAGAGACTGGGATCAGAAAAAGAGTTATCAAGAAGTAAATAGGTGAGATAAGGAGAGAAGTGGGAAAGAAAATAGAGATAGCAGAAAGGTGGAAAAGCGCCACCTAGTGGGTAGTCAAATTAGTACAATAGAGAGCCCTGTAGGGGAAAATGCTGTTGGTGAAAGGAAGGAGCTTGCATGCGTTAGGAATGGGGTAAAGAAATATGGAGGGGGAATACAGTTATGTTAAAGGACAATAAGTGCAAGAATAAGTGAAATAGGGAGAGAACTGAATTCAGTGGGCAAAGAGAGGGATAGCATTGGCTGCTGGCTGGCCTGGCAGGGATGCGTACAGTGATCTACTGGAGAGTATGTATTATCTACACACTGGCAAAAATAAATATAGCACTACACATACTTTCACTGACAATGCTTTGCAGGGAGCTGGAGTGGGTTTTAGTTGAGAGATAGACTGTCCCGTTTGTGGGTTCCTTAGTATGGAATTCCAGAAGGGTACAGTCGGAGATGAGAGCAGGAGTAGACAGGAACACAGGTTTCACTGACAATGCTTTGCAGGGAGCTGGAGAGGGTTTTAGTTGAGAGATAGACTGTCCTGTTTGTGGGTTCCTTAGTATGGAATTCCAGAAGGGTACAACCGGAGATGAGAGAAGGAGTAGACAGGAACACAGGAAGAAGGTAGATGTGAACACCGGAGCCAGGTGGAGCTGCCATCATTAACCTGTATGTACAACATTCTTTAATTCAAGGTGCTGCTGCCATCATTAACCTGTATGTACAACAGGCTTTAATTCAAGGTGCTGCTGCCATCATTAACCTGTATGTACAACAGGCTTTAATTCAAGGTGCTGCTGCCATCATTAACCTGTATGTACAACAGGCTTTAATTCAAGGTGCTGCTGCCATCATTAACCTGTATGTACAACAGGCTTTAATTCAAGGTGCTGCTGCCATCATTAACCTGTATGTACAACAGGCTTTAATTCAAGGTGCTGCTGCCATCATTAACCTGTATGTACAACAGGCTTTAATTCAAGGTGCTGCTGCCATCATTAACCTGTATGTACAACAGGATTTAATTCAAGGTGCTGCTGCCATCATTAACCTTTATGTACAACAGGCTTTAATTCAAGGTGCTGCTGCCATCATTAACCTGTATGTACAACAGGCTTTAATTCAAGGTGCTGCTGCCATCATTAACCTGTATGTACAACAGGCTTTAATTCAAGGTGCTGCTGCCATCATTAACCTGTATGTATAACAGAATTTAAATCAAGGTGCTGCTGCCATCATTAACCTGTATGTAAAACAGGCTTTAATTCAAAGTGCTGCTGCCATCATTAACCTGTATGTACAACAGGCTTTAATTCAAGGTGATGCTGCCATCATTAACCTGTATGTACAACAGGCTTTAATTCAAGGTGCTGCTGCCATCATTAATCTGTATGTACAACAGGCTTTAATTCAAGGTGCTGCTGCCATCATTAACCTGTATGTACAACAGGCTTTAATTCAAGGTGCTGCTGCCATCATTAACCTGTATGTACAACAGGCTTTAATTCAAGGTGCTGCTGCCATCATTAACCTGTATGTACAACAGGCTTTAATTCAAGGTGCTGCTGCCATCATTAACCTGTATGTACAACAGGCTTTAATTCAAGGTGCTGCTGCCATCATTAATCTGTATGTACAACAGGCTTTAATTCAAGGTGCTGCTGCCATCATTAACCTGTATGTACAACAGGCTTTAATTCAAGGTGCTGCTGCCATCATTAACCTGTATGTACAAAAGGCTTTAATTCAAGGTGCTGCTGCCATCATTAACCTGTATGTACAACAGGCTTTAATTCAAGGTGCTGCTGCCATCATTAACCTGTATGTACAACAGGGTTTAATTCAAGGTGCTGCTGCCATCATTAACCTGTATGTACAACAGGCTTTAATTCAAGGTGCTGCTGCCATCATTAACCTGTATGTACAACAGGCTTTAATTCAAGGTGCTGCTCCCATCATTAACCTGTATGTACAACAGGCTTTAATTCAAGGTGCTGCTGCCATCATTAACCTGTATGTACAACAGGCTTTAATTCAAGGTGCTGCTGCCATCATTAACCTGTATGTACAACAGGCTTTAATTCAAGGTGCTGCTGCCATCATTAACCTGTATGTACAACAGGCTTTAATTCAAGGTGCTGCTGCCATCATTAACCTGTATGTACAACAGGCTTTAATTCAAGGTGCTGCTGCCATCATTAACCTGTATGTACAACAGGCTTTAATTCAAGGTGCTGCTCCCATCATTAACCTGTATGTACAACAGGCTTTAATTCAAGGTGCTGCTGCCATCTTTAACCTGTATGTACAACAGGCTTTAATTCAAGGTGCTGCTGCCATCATTAACCTGTATATACAACAGGCTTTAATTCAAGGTGCTGCTGCCATCATTAACCTGTATGTACAGCAGGCTTTAATTCAAGGTGCTGCTGCCATCATTAACCTGTATGTACAACAGGCTTTAATTCAAGGTGCTGCTCCCATCATTAACCTGTATGTACAACAGGCTTTAATTCAAGGTGCTGCTGCCATCATTAACCTGTATGTACAACAGGCTTTAATTCAAGGTGCTGCTGCCATCATTAACCTGTATGTACAACAGGCTTTAATTCAAGGTGCTGCTTCCATCATTAACCTGTAGTACAACAGACTTTAATTCAAAGTGTTGATGCCATTGTTAACCTGTATGTATCCCAGGCTTTAATTCACGGTGATGCTACCATCATTTACATGTATGTACAACAGGCTTTAATTCAAGGTGCTGCTGCCATCATTAACCTGTATGTACAACAGGCTTTAATTCAAGGTGCTGCTGCCATCATTAACCTGTATGTACAACAGGCTTTAATTCAAGGTGATGCTGCCATCATTAACCTGTATGTACAACAGGCTTTAATTCAAGGTGCTGCTGCCATCATTAACCTGTATGTACAACAGGCTTTAATTCAAGGTGCTGCTGCCATCATTAACCTGTATGTACAACAGGCTTTAATTCAAAGTGCTGCTGCCATCATTAACCTGTATGTACAACTGGCTTTAGTTTAAGGTGCTGATGCCATCATTAACCTGTATGTACAACAGCTGTTAATTCAAGGTGCTGCTGCCATCATTAACCTGTATGTACAACAGGCTTTAATTCAAGGTGCTGCTGCCATCATTAACCTGTATGTACAACAGGCTTTAATTCAAGGTGCTGCTGCCATCATTAACCTGTATGTACAACAGGCTTTAATTCAAGGTGCTGCTGCCATCATTAACCTGTATGTACAACAGGCTTTAATTCAAGGTGCTGCTGCCATCATTAACCTGTATGTACAACAGGCTTTAATTCAAGGTGCTGCTGCCATCATTAACCTGTATGTACAACAGGCTTTAATTCAAGGTGCTGCTGCTGCCATCATTAACCTGTATGTACAACAGGCTTTAATTCAAGGTGCTGCTGCCATCATTAACCTGTATGTACAACAGGCTTTAATTCAAGGTGCTGCTGCCATCATTAACCTGTATGTACAACAGGCTTTAATTCAAGGTGCTGCTGCCATCATTAACCTGTATGTACAACAGGCTTTAATTCAAGGTGCTGCTGCCATCATTAACCTGTATGTACAACAGGCTTTAATTCAAGGTGCTGCTGCCATCATTAACCTGTATGTACAACAGGCTTTAATTCAAAGTGCTGCTGCCATCATTAACCTGTATGTACAACAGGCATTAATTCAAGGTGCTGCTGCCATCATTAACCTGTATGTACAACAGGCTTTAATTCAAGGTGCTGCTGCCATCATTAACCTGTATGTACAACAGGCTTTAATTCAAGGTGCTGCTGCCATCATTAACCTGTATGTACAACAGGCTTTAATTCAAGGTGCTGCTGCCATCATTAACCTGTATGTACAACAGGCTTTAATTCAAGGTGCTGCTGCCATCATTAACCTGTATGTACAACAGGCTTTAATTCAAGGTGCTGCTGCCATCATTAACCTGTATGTACAACAGGCTTTAATTCAAGGTGCTGCTGCCATCATTAACCTGTATGTACAACAGGCTTTAATTCAAGGTGCTGCTGCTGCCATCATTAACCTGTATGTACAACAGGCTTTAATTCAAGGTGCTGCTGCCATCATTAACCTGTATGTACAACAGGCTTTAATTCAAGGTGCTGCTGCCATCATTAACCTGTATGTACAACAGGCTTTAATTCAAGGTGCTGCTGCCATCATTAACCTGTATGTACAACAGGCTTTAATTCAAGGTGCTGCTGCCATCATTAACCTGTATGTACAACAGGCTTTAATTCAAGGTGCTGCTGCCATCATTAACCTGTATGTACAACAGGCTTTAATTCAAGGTGTTGCTGCCATCATTAACCTGTATGTGCAACAGGCTTTAATTCAAGGTGCTGCTGCCATCATTAACCTGTATGTACAACAGGCTTTAATTCAAGGTGCTGCTTCCATCATTAACCTGTATGTACAACAGGCTTTAATTCAAGGTGCTGCTGCCATCATTAACCTGTATGTACAACAGGCTTTAATTCAAGGTGCTGCTGCCATCATTAACCTGTATGTACAACAGGCTTTAATTCAAGGTGCTGCTGCCATCATTAACCTGTATGTACAACAGGCTTTAATTCAAGGTGCTGCTGCCATCATTAACCTGTATGTACAACAGGCTTTAATTCAAGGTGCATCTGCCATCATTAACCTGTATGTACAACAAGCTTTAATTCAAGGTGCTGCTGCCATCATTAACCTGTATGTACAACAGGCTTTAATTCAAGGTGCTGCTGCTGCCATCATTAACCTGTATGTACAACAGGCTTTAATTCAAGGTGCTGCTGCCATCATTAACCTGTATGTGCAACAGTCTTCAATTCAAGGTGCTGCTGCCATCTTTAACCTGTATGTACAACAGGCTTTAATTCAAGGAAATCCTGACATAATTAACCTGTATGTACAACAGAATTTAATTCCACATGCCGCTGCCATCATTAACCTGTATGTACAACTGGCTTTAGTTTAAGGTGCTGATGCCATCATTAACCTGTATGTACAACAGGCTTTAATTCAAGGTGCTGCTGCCATCATTAACCTGTATGTACAACAGGCTTTAATTCAAGGTGCTGCTGCCATCATTAACCTGTATGTACAACAGGCTTTAATTCAAGGTGCTGCTGCCATCATTAACCTGTATGTACAACAGGCTTTAATTCAAGGTGTTGCTGCTGCCATCATTAACCTGTATGTACAACAGGCTTTAATTCAAGGTGCTGCTGCCATCATTAACCTGTATGTACAACAGGCTTTAATTCAAGGTGCTGCTGCCATCATTAACCTGTATGTACAACAGGCTTTAATTCAAGGTGCTGCTGCCATCATTAACCTGTATGTACAACAGGCTTTAATTCAAGGTGCTGCTGACATCATTAACCTGTATGCACAACAGGCTTTAATTTAAGGTGCTGCTCCCATCATTAACCTGTATGTACAACAGGCTTTAATTCAAGGTGCTGCTGCCATCATTAACCTGTATGTACAACAGGCTTTAATTTAAGGTGGTGCTGCCATCATTAACCTGTATGAACAACAGGCTTTAATTCAAGGTGTTGCTACCATCATTAACCTGTATGTACAACAGGCTTTAATTCAAGGTGCTGCTGCCATCATTAACCTGTATGTACAACAGGCTTTAATTCAAGGTGCTGCTGCCATCATTAACCTGTATGTACAACAGGCTTTATTTCAAGGTGCTGCTGCCATCATTAACCTGTATGTACAACAGGCTTTAATTCAAGGTGCTGCTGCCATCATTAACCTGTATGTACAACAGGCTTTAATTCAAGGTGCTGCTGCCATCATTAACCTGTATGTACAACAGGCTTTAATTCAAGGTGATGCTGCCATCATTAACCTGTATGTACAACAGGCTTTAATTCAAGGTGCTGCTGACATCATTAAACTGTATGTACAACAGGCTTTAATTCAAGGTGCTGCTGCCATCATTAACCTGTATGTACAACAGGCTTTAATTCAAGGTGCTGCTGCCATCATTAACCTGTATGTAAAACAAGGTTTAATACAAGGTGCTTCTGCCATCATTAACTTGTATGTACAACATTCTTTAATTCAAGGTGCTGCTGCCATCATTAACCTGTATGTACAACAGGCTTTAATTCAAGGTGCTGCTTCCATCATTAACCTGTATGTACAACAGGCTTTAATTCAAGGTGCTGCTGCCATCATTAACCTGTATGTACAACAGGCTTTAATTCAAGGTGCTGCTGCCATCATTAACCTGTATGTACAACAGGCTTTAATTCAAGGTGCTGCTGCCATCATTAACCTGTATGTACAACAGGCTTTAATTCAAGGTGCTGCTTCCATCATTAAACTGTATGTACAACAGGCTTTAATTCAAGGTGCTGCTGCCATCATTAACCTGTATGTACAACAGGCTTTAATTCAAGGTGCTGCTGCCATCATTAACCTGTACATGCAACAGGCTTTAATTCAAGGTGCTGCTGCTATCATTAACCTGTATGTACAACAGGCTTTAATTCAAGGTGCTGCTGCCATCATTAACCTGTATGTACAACAGGCTTTAATTCAAGGTGCTGCTGCCATCATTAACCTGTATGTACAACAGGCTTTAATTCAAGGTGCTGCTGCCATCATTAACCTGTATGTACAACAGGCTTTAATTCAAGGTGCTGCTGCTGCTGCCATCATTAACCTGTATGTACAACAGGCTTTAATTCAAGGTGCTGCTGCCATCATTAACCTGTATGTACAACAGGCTTTAATTCAAGGTGCTGCTGCCATCATTAACCTGTATGTACAACAGGCTTTAATTCAAGGCGCTGCTGCCATCATTAACCTGTATGTACAACAGGCTTTAATTCAAGGTGCTGCTGCCATCATTAACCTGTATGTACAACAGGCTTTAATTCAAGGTGCTGCTGACATCATTAACCTGTATGCACAACAGGCTTTAATTCAAGGTGCTGCTGCCATCATTAACCTGTATGTACAACAGGCTTTAATTCAAGGTGCTGCTGCCATCATTAACCTGTATGTACAACAGGTTTTAATTCAAGGTGCTGCTGCCATCATTAAGCTGTATGTACAACAGGCTTTAATTCAAGGTGCTGCTGCCATCATTAACCTGTATGTACAATAGGCTTTAATTCAAGGTGCTGCTGCCATCATTAACCTGTATGTACAACAGGCTTTAATTCAAGGTGCTGCTGCCATCATTAACCTGTATGTACAACAGGCTTTAATTCAAGGTGCTGCTGCCATCATTAACCTGTATGTACAACAGGCTTTAATACAAGGTGCTGCTGCCATCATTAACCTGTATGTACAACAGGCTTTAATTCAAGGTGCTGCTGCCATCATTAACCTGTATGTACAACAGGCTTTAATTCAAGGTGCTGCTGCCATCATTAACCTGTATGTACAACAGGCTTTAATTCAAGGTGCTGCTGCCATCATTAACCTGTATGTACAACAGGCTTTAATTCAAGGTGCTTCTGCCATCATTAACCTGTATGTACAACATTCTTTAATTCAAGGTGCTGCTGCCATCATTAACCTGTATGTACAACAGGCTTTAATTCAAGGTGCTGCTGCCATCATTAACCTGTATGTACAACAGGCTTTAATTCAAGGTGCTGCTGCCATCATTAACCTGTATGTACAACAGGCTTTAATTCAAGGTGCTGCTGCCATCATTAACCTGTATGTACAACAGGCTTTATTTCAAGGTGCTGCTGCCATCATTAACCTGTATGTACAACAGGGTTTAATACAAGGTGCTGCTGCCATCATTAACCTGTATGTACAACAGGCTTTAATTCAAGGTGCTGCTGCCATCATTAACCTGTATGTACAACAGGCTTTAATTCAAGGTGCTGCTGCCATCATTAACCTGTATGTACAACAGGCTTTAATTCAAGGTGCTGCTGCCATCATTAACCTGTATGTACAACAGGCTTTAATTCAAGGAGCTGCTCCCATCATTAACCTGTATGTACAACAGGCTTTAATTCAAGGTGCTGCTGCCATCATTAACCTGTATGTACAACAGGCTTTAATTCAAGGTGCTGCTGCCATCATTAACCTGTATGTACAACAGGCTTTAATTCAAGGTGCTGCTGCAGTCATTAACCTGTATGTACAACAGGCTTTAATTCAAGGTGCTGCTGCCATCATTAACCTGTATGTACAACAGGCTTTAATTCAAGGTGCTGCTGCCATCATTAACCTGTATGTACAACAGGCTTTAATTCAAGGTGCTGCTGCCATCATTAACCTGTATGTACAACAGGCTTTAATTCAAGGTGCTGCTGCCATCATTAACCTGTATGTACAACAGGCTTTAATTCAAGGTGCTGCTTCCATCATTAACCTGTAAGTACAACAGGCTTTAAGGCAAGGTGCTGCTGACATCATTTACCTATATGTACAACAGGCTTTAATTCAAGGTGCTGCTGCCATCATTAACCTGTATGTACAACAGGCTTTAATTCAAGGTGCTGCTGCCATCATTACCCTGTATGTACAACAGGGTTTAATTCAAGGTGCAGCTGCCATCATTAACCTGTATGTACAACAAGCTTTAATTCAACGTGCAGCTGCCATCATTACCCTGTATGTACAACAGGCTTTAATTCAAGGTGCTGCTGCCATCATTAACCTGTATGTACAACAGGCTTTAATTCAAGGTGCTGCTGCCATCATTAACCTGTATGTACAACAGGCTTTATTTCAAGGTGCTGCTGCCATCATTACCCTGTATGTACAACAGGGTTTAATACAAGTTGCTGCTGCCATCATTAACCTGTATGTACAACATGCTTTAATTCAAGGTGCTGCTTCCATCATTAACCTGTATGTACAACAGTCATTAATTTAAGGTGCTGCTGCTGTCATCGTTAACCTGTATGTACAACAGGCTTTAATTCAAGGTGCTGCTGCCATCATTAACCTGTATGTACAACAGGCTTTAATTCAAGGTGCTGCTGCCATCATTAACCTGTATGTACAACAGGCTTTAATTCAAGGTGCTGCTGCCATCATTAACCTGTATGTACAACAGGCTTTAATTCAAGGTACTCCTGACATCATTAACCTGTATGTACAATATACTTTAATTCCAGTTACTGCTCCCATCGTTAACCTGTATGTACAACAGGCTTTAATTCAAGGTGCTGCTGCCATCATTAACCTGTATGTACAACAGACTTTAATTCCAGGTGCTGCTGCCATCATTAACCTGTATGTACAACAGGCATTAATTCAAGGTGCTGCTGCCATCATTAACCTGTATGTACAACAGGCTTTAATTCAAGGTGCTGCTGCCATCATTAACCTGTATGTACAACAGGCTTTAATTCAAGGTGCTGCTGCCATCATTAACCTGTATGTACAACAGGCTTTAATTCAAGGTGCTGCTGCCATCATTAACCTGTATGTACAACAGGCTTTAATTCAAGGTGCTGCTGCCATCATTAACCTGTATGTACAACAAGCTTTAATTCAAGGTGCTGCTGCCATCATTAACCTGTATGTACAACAGGCTTTATTTCAAGGTGCTGCTGCCATCATTAACTTGTATGTACAACAGGCTTTAATTCAAGGTGCTGCTGCCATCATTAACCTGTATGTACAACAGGCTTTAATTCAAGGTGCTGCTGCCATCATTAACCTGTATGTACAACAGGCTTTAATACAAGGTGCTGCTGCCATCATTAAGCTGTATGTACAACAGGCTTTAATTCAAGGTGCTGCTGCCATCATTAACCTGTATGTACAACAGGCTTTAATTCAAGGTGCTGCTGCCATCATTAACCTGTATGTACAACAGGCTTTAATTCAAGGTGCTGCTGCCATCATTAACCTGTATGTACAACAGACTTTAATTCTAGGTGCTGCTGCCATCATTAACCTGTATGTACAACAGGCATTAATTCAAGGTGCTGCTGCCATCATTAACCTGTATGTACAACAGGCTTTAATTCAAGGTGCTGCTGCCATCATTAACCTGTATGTACAACAGGCTTTAATTCAAGGTGCTGCTGCCATCATTAACCTGTATGTACAACAGGCTTTAATTCAAGGTGCTGCTGCCATCATTAACCTGTATGTACAACAGGCTTTAATACAAGGTGCTGCTGCCATCATTAACCTGTATGTACAACAGGCTTTAATTCAAGGTGCTGCTGCCATCATTAACCTGTATGTACAACAGGCTTTAATTCAAGGTGCTGCTGCCATCATTAACCTGTATGTACAACAGGCTTTAATTCAAGGTGCTGCTGCCATCATTAACCTGTATGTACAACAGGCTTTAATTCAAGTCACTGCTGCCATCATTAACCTGTATGTACAACAGGCTTTAATTCAAGGTGCTGCTGCCATCATTAACCTGTATGTACAACAAGCTTTAATTCAAGGTGCTGCTGCCATCATTAACCTGTATGTACAACAGGCTTTAATTCAAGGTGCTGCTGCCATCATTAACCTGTATGTACAACAGGCTTTAATTCAAGGTGCTGCTGCCATCATTAACCTGTATGTACAACAGGCTTTAATTCAAGGTGCTGCTGCCATCATTAACCTGTATGTACAACAGGCTTTAATTCAAGGTGATGCTGCCATCATTAACCTGTATGTACAACAGGCTTTAATTCAAGGTGATGCTGCCATCATTAACCTGTATGTACAACAGGCTTTAATTCAAGGTGCTGCTGCCATCATTAACCTGTATGTACAACAGGCTTTAATTCAAGGTGCTGCTGCCATCATTAACCTGTATGTACAACAGGCTTTAATTCAAGGTGCTGCTGCCATCATTAACTTGTATGTACAACAGGCTTTAATTCAAGGTGCTGCTGCCATCATTAACCTGTATGTACAACAGGCTTTAATACAAGGTGCTGCTGCCATCATTAACCTGTATGTACAACAGGCTTTAATTCAAGGTTCTGCTGCTGTTGTCATTAACCTGTATTTACAACAGGCTTTAATTCAAGGTGCTGCTGCCATCATTAACCTGTATGTACAACAGGCTTTAATACAAGGTGCTGCTGCCTTCATTAACCTGTATGTACAACAGGCTTTAATTCAAGGTGCTGCTGCCATCATTAACCTGTATGTACAACAGGCTTTAATTCAAGGTGCTGCTGCCATCATTAACCTGTATGTACAACAGGCTTTAATTCAAGGTGCTGCTGCCATCATTAACCTGTATGTACAACAGGCTTTAATTCAAGGTGCTGCTGCCATCATTAACCTGTATGTACAACAGGCTTTAATTTAAGGTGCTGCTGCCATCATTAACCTGTATGTACAACAGGCTTTAATTCAAGGTGCTGCTGACATCATTTACCTGTATGTACAACAGGCTTTAATTCAAGGTGCTGCTGACATCATTAACCTGTATGTACAACAGGCTTTAATTCAAGGTGCTGCTGCCATCATTAACCTGTATGTACAACAGGCTTTAATACAAGGTGCTGCTGCCATCATTAACCTGTATGTACAACAGGCTTTAATTCAAGGTGCTGCTGCCATCATTAACCTGTATGTACAACAGGCTTTAATTCAAGGTGCTGCTGCCATCATTAACCTGTATGTACAACAGGCTTTAATACAAGGTGCTGCTGCCATCATTAACCTGTATGTACAACAGGCTTTAATTCAAGGTGCTGCTGCCATCATTAACCTGTATGTACAACAGGCTTTAATTCAAGGTGCTGCTGCCATCATTAACCTGTATGTACAACAGGCTTTAATTCAAGGTGCTGCTGCCATCATTAACCTGTATGTACAACAGGCTTTAATTCAAGGTGCTGCTGACATCATTAAGCTGTATGTACAACAGGCTTTAATTCAAGGTACTGTTGCTGCCATTATTAACCTGTATGTGCAACAGACTTTAATTCAAGGTGCTGCTACCATCATTAACCTGTATGTAAAACAGGCTTTAATTCAAGGTGCTGCTGTGTACAACAGGCTTTAATTCAAGGTGCTGCTGCCATCATTAACCTGTATGTACAACAGGCTTTAATTCAAGGTGCTGCTGCCATCATTAACCTGTATGTACAACAGGCTTTAATTCAAGGTGTTGCTGCCATCATTAACCTGTATGTACAACAGGCTTTAATTCAAGGTGCTGCTGCCATCATTAACATGTATGTACAACAGGTTTAATTCAAGGTGCAGCTGCCATTGTTAACCTGTATATACAACAGGCTTTAATTTAAGGTGCTGTTGCCGTCATTAACCTGTATGTACAACAGGCTTTAATTCAAGGTGCTGCTGCCATCATTAACCTGTATGTACAACAGGCTTTAATTCAAGGTGCTGCTGCCATCATTAACCTGTATGTACAACAGGCTTTAATTCAAGGTGCTGCTGCCATCATTAACCTGTATGTACAACAGGCTTTAATTCAAGGTGCTGCTGCCATCATTAACCTGTATGTACAACAGGCTTTAATTCAAGGTGCTGCTGCCATCATTAACCTGTATGTACAACAGGCTTTAATTCAAGGTGTTGCTGCTGCCATCATTAACCTGTATGTACAACAGGCTTTAATTCAAGGTGCTGCTGCCATCATTAACCTGTATGTACAACAGGCTTTAATTCAAGGTGCTGCTGCCATCATTAACCTGTATGTACAACAGGCTTTAATTCAAGGTGCTGCTGCCATCATTAACCTGTATGTACAACAGGCTTTAATTCAAGGTGTTGCTGCTGCCGTCATTAACCTGTATGTACAACAGGCTTTAATTCAAGGTGCTGCTGCCATCATTAACCTGTATGTACAACAGGCTTTAATTCAAGGTGCTGCTGCCATCATTAACCTGTATGTACAACAGGCTTTAATTCAAGGTGCTGCTGCCATCATTAACCTGTATGTACAACAGGCTTTAATTCAAGGTGCTGCTGCCATCATTAACCTGTATGTACAACAGGCTTTAATTCAAGGTGCTGCTGCAATCATTAACCTGTATATACAACAGGCTTTAATTCAAGGTCCATCTGCCATCATTAACCTGTATGTATAACAAGCTTTAATTCAAGGTGCTGCTGCCATCATTAACCTGTATGTACAACAGGCTTTAATTCAAGGTGCTGCTGCCATCATTAACCTGTATGTACAACAGGCTTTAATTCAAGGTGCTGCTGCCATCATTAACCTGTATGTACAACAGGCTTTAATTCAAGGTGCTGCTGCCATCATTAACCTGTATGTACAACAGGCTTTAATTCAAGGTGCTGCTGCCATCATTAACCTGTATGTACAACAGGCTTTAATTCAAGGTGCTGCTGCCATCATTAACCTGTATGTACAACAGGCTTTAATTCAAGGTGCTGCTGCCATCATTAACCTGTATGTACAACAGGCTTTAATTCAAGGTGCTGCTGCCATCATTAACCTGTATGTACAACAGGCTTTAATTCAAGGTGCTGCTGCCATCATTAACCTGTATGTACAACAGGCTTTAATTCAAGGTGCTGCTGCCATCATTAACCTGTATGTACAACAGGCTTTAATACAAGGTGCTGCTGACATCATTAAACTGTATGTACAACAGGCATTACTTCTAGGTGCTGCTGCTGCCAGGCTTTATTTCAAGGTGCTGCTGCCATCATTAACCTGTATGTACAACAGGCTTTAATTCAAGGTGCTGCTGCCATCATTAACCTGTATGTACAACAGGCTTTAATTCAAGGTGCTGCTGCCATCATTAACCTGTATGTACAACAGGCTTTAATTCAAGGTGCTGCTGCCATCATTTACTTGTATGTACAACAGGCTTTAATTCAAGGTGCTGCTGCCATCATTAACCTGTATGTACAACAGGCTTTAATTCAAGGTTCTGCTGCCATCATTAACCTGTATGTACAACAGGCTTTAATTCAAGGTGCTGCTGCCATCATTAACCTGTATGTACAACAGGCTTTAATTCAAGGTGCTGCTGCCATCATTAACCTGTATGTACAACAGGATTTAATTCAAGGTGCTGCTGCCATCATTAACCTGTATGTACAACAGGCTTTAATTCAAGGTGCTGCTGCCATCATTAACCTGTATGTACAACAGGCTTTAATTCAAGGTGCTGCTGCCATCATTAACCTGTATGTACAACAGGCTTTAATTCAAGGTGATGCTGCCATCATTAACCTGTATGTACAACAGGCTTTAATTCAAGGTGCTGCTGCCATCATTAACCTGTATGTACAACAGGCTTTATTCAAGGAGCTGCTCCCATCATTAACCTGTATGTACAACAGGCTTTAATTCAAGGTGCTGCTGCCATCATTAACCTGTATGTACAACAGGCTTTAATTCAAGGTGCTGCTGCCATCATTAACCTGTATGTACAACAGGCTTTAATTCAAGGTGCTGCTGCCATCATTAACCTGTATGTACAACAGGCTTTAATTCAAGGTGCTGCTGCCATCATTAACCTGTATGTACAACAGGCTTTAATTCAAGGTGCTGCTGCCATCATTAACCTGTATGTACAACAGGCTTTAATTCAAGGTGCTGCTGCCATCATTAACCTGTATGTACAACAGGCTTTAATTCAAGGTGCTGCTGCCATCATTAACCTGTATGTACAACAGGCTTTAATTCAAGGTGCTGCTGCCATCATTAACCTGTATGTACAACAGGCTTTAATTCAAGGTGCTGCTGCCATCATTAACCTGTATGTACAACAGGCTTTAATTCAAGGTGTTGCTGCTGCCATCATTAACCTGTATGTACAACAGGCTTTAATTCAAGGTGCTGCTGCCATCATTAACCTGTATGTACAACAGGCTTTAATTCAAGGTGCTGCTGCCATCATTAACCTGTATGTACAACAGGCTTTAATTCAAGGTGTTGCTGCCATCATTAACCTGTATGTACAACAGGCTTTAATTCAAGGTGATGCTGCCATCATTAACCTGTATGTACAACAGGCTTTAATTCAAGGTGCTGCTGCCATCATTAACCTGTATGTACAACAGGCTTTAATTCAAGGTGCTGCTGCCATCATTAACCTGTATGTACAACAGGCTTTAATTCAAGGTGCTGCTGCCATCATTAACCTGTATGTACAACAGGCTTTAATTCAAGGTGCGGCTTCCATCATTAACCTGTATGTACAACAGGCTTTAATTCAAGGTGCTGCTGCCATCATTAACCTGTATGTACAACAGGCTTTAATTCAAGGTGCTGCTGCCATCATTAACCTGTATGTACAACAGGCTTTAATTCAAGGTGCTGCTGCCATCATTAACCTGTATGTACAACAGGCTTTAATTCAAGGTGCTGCTGCCATCATTAACCTGTATGTACAACAGGCTTTAATTCAAGGTGCTGCTGCCATCATTAACCTGTATGTACAACAGGCTTTAATACAAGGTGCTGCTGACATCATTAACCTGTATTTACAACAGGCTTTAATTCAAGTGGCAGCTGCCATCATTAACCCTTTATATACAACAGACTTTAATTCAAGTGGTTGCTTCTGCCATCATAAACCTGTATGCACAACAGGCTTTAATTCAAGGTGCTGCTGCCGTCATTAACCTGTATGTACAACAGGCTTTAATTCAAGGTGCTGCTGCCATCATTAACCTGTATGTACAACAGGCTTTAATTCAAGGTGCTGCTGCCATCATTAACCTGTATTTACAACAGGCTTTAATTCAAGGTGCTGCTGCCATCATTAACCTGTATTTACAACAGGCTTTAATTCAAGGTGCTGCTGCCATCATTAACCTGTATGTACAACAGGCTTTAATTCAAGGTGCTGCTGCCATCATTAACCTGTATGTACAACAGGCTTTAATTCAAGGTGCTGCTGCCATCATTAACCTGTATGTACAACAGGCTTTAATTCAAGGTGCTGCTGCTGCCATCATTAACCTGTATGTACAACAGGCTTTAATTCAAGGTGCTGCTGCCATCATTAACCTGTATGTACAACAGACTTTAATTCAAGGTGCTGCTGCCATCATTAACCTGTATGTACAACAGGCTTTAATTCAAGGTGTTGCTGCCATCATTAACCTGTATGTACAACAGGCTTTAATTCAAGATGTTGCTGCCATCATTTACCTGTATGTACAACAGGCTTTAATTCAAGGTGCTGCTGCCATCATTAACCTGTATGTACAACAGGCTTTAATTCAAGGTGCTGCTGCCATCATTAACCTGTATGTACAACAGGCTTTAATTTAAGGCACTGCTGCCATCATTAACCTGTATATACAAAAGGCATGAATACAAGGTGCTGCAGCCATCATTAATGTGTATATACAACAGGCTTTAATACAAGGTACTGCTGACATAATTTACGGTATGTACACCAGGCTTTAATTCGAGGTGCTGCTTCCATCATTAACCTGTATGTAAAATAGGCTTTAATTCAATGTTCTGCCACTTCCATCATTAACCTGAATGTACAACAGGCTTTAATTCAAGGTGTTGCACCTCCCATCTTTAACCTGTGTGTACAACAGGCTTTAATTCAAGGTGTTGCTGCTGTCGTCATTAACCTGTATGTACAACAGGCTTTAATTCAAGGTGTTGCTGCCATCATTAACCTGTATGTACAACAAGCTTTAATTCAAGGTGCTGCTGCCATCATTAACCTGTATGTACAACAGGCTATAATTCAATGTGCTGCTGCCATCATTAACTTGTATGTTCAACAGGCTTTATTTCAAGGTTCTGCTGCCATCATTAACCTGTATGTACAACAGGCTTTAATTCAAGGTGCTGCTGCTGTCAGACTACAGTCAAGAAAAAAAAGGATGGTTAGTCCCAGTTAAATTTATTATGGACTGCATGACACAGAAATTGTAGAGCAATATGGGGTGGACAGTAGAAATGTTACAGGAATTATGGAACGTCTGCCGCCCTCACATTGAGGTTCCAGAAATATTATGGAGCACCCATCCCTGTGGAAAAAAAGGCATGTTTAGCATTATATATATACTAGCTACAGGTACTTTCCACAGATCTACAAGAGATATATTAGGGGTGTCACAAGCCTCAGCTTTTAGAATATTAAATAATTTTTAAATGTAATGCTGTAACATGCAAGGGAGCATATCTCTTAGCCATACTCCCCAGAGGAAAAAGAAAGAAATATGCAGGAATTGTATGCTACAGCAGTGTAATTTTGCAGGCCACAGGTTGCACCCACATACAAATAAAAGCCCCACTCAGTAAACAGGAAAGGAGGTATACTAACAGGAAAAATACCACTCTATAAACTATCAGGTTGTCTGTAATGCTCAAGAAATAATCTGAAATGCCTGTACAGGTAACCCAGGCAGTTTTCATAAATCACATATATGGCACATGTGAGCTATACACTAGGTTTGCTAGGGGTGACTTTTCACAAAAGCATTTAGTGGGGGATACAGGTTATGCACTTCATCTTTAGCTCACAACTCTCATTAGAAACTCACACAACCCCACTGAGCAAGGATACAGTGTTGCCCATGCTCAAACTAGGAATATCAGAGAACATGGTATTTGGCTTGATCAAATCAAGGTTCCAGTGTCTAGACTTATCAGGAGGTGCCGTACAGTATGACCCAGCACCTTCTGCCCAAATATTCATAGTCTGTACCATATTGTTGAATGTAAATCTCAGAAACCAGCTCCATCTGCATCTGCTGGAGCTGCTAGCCTGCCACAATTCCCAGGACCACAGGCAGGCTAGCATCTCCAACAGATGCAGATGAGGAGTTTTATAGAGAACCACCAGCTGCAGATGGTGCCAGCAGACGTAGGCATGCACAAAATGCCATGTCTCTGTCTAAGAGGCAAAGGATAGCCCACACACTCTGACTTCATAAGTGAAAACTTGAGAGCTTAAACACATAAATATTAAAACTGATCTTTAATAGCATGTATGGTTATGTTCTGTTAGCATCAGACAGAGACGACACCCAAGAACACATCCTGCAGCAGTATCAAGTTACATTTGGAATCTGTATGTAAGACAAAAGAGGTATTTAACTGATTACTGTCATATGCAACTACTTAGATGTCCCTAAGTTGGAACATGTCTCACGTGCTCAGTACAATCAGTAATAGCTTATCACTAATATTTGCAATATGCAGCTTTGGATTTTGCCCAATACTATGCATCAACCAATTCAGTTGACCACTGTATATAAACCAGTGCCAGTGACCAGGTGAATGGTAGTATCATTTCCTCAAGTATATAAATAAGCAGCAGTACTTAAATATCTACTTTGACTGTATTACTAAGTATACTAACAGAAATACAATAAGGGTCAACAATTACATAACCAATCATTCAAAATAGAGTAGAAATTATCAATAAAAACATTTCTTCTGCAATAAATTTACATTAAGACATGCTTCTGAATATGCAAGTATTAGCTATCCACTCTGTGCATCAGACATATTTGCAAACCTAAGTCACAAAGAAATATGCAAATGGCGGAGCACAGTTATCATCACTTGCACAGGGTGGGGGCAAGGGTACATGAAGGCAAACCAAAGAAATGAGCATGAAAGTAACAAAAAATGTATTCATTAATTATCCAATTGTCAGACCCAGTACCAAGATAAAAATATCAGTCAACAGTACTGTTTGGAGATGTTGTGCATCTGTGTGTATGTTTGTGAGGTGGTATGAGCAAGTTTTTACTGAATGTGTGTGTGTTTGTATGAACACAATCAAGCAATGTACTAGCACTACATCTTGGCATCTTGGACAGGTTTGAGCCATGACTGATAGTGTAGTCATTTCAGCGTAATCACTCCTGACCAAAAGAACCATCTCTGCCAGACGTTGCACTGCTACATCCATGGCCCTGCCTAGAAATCAAGGTGCTACTTGAATATGAGGAATGTCTGCTCTCATTATAACTGCATCCAGGGCCATGACCATGTAACCTACCATGTCTGGATGTGGACACAGCAATCACTGATGGAGCAGTAGAAGTAGTGCCACTACAGGAGCAGGATCTTATACCACCATGCCAGCTAAGACTGGATGATAGAGCAGCTCTCTGGTCCTGTGGATGCTGATTGTGTCCCTGCAGATGTTCCATTACAGACACTGCCTGATCCAGTGTGTCATTCATCTTGTCCAAGGAGTCACCCACACAGTACAGGCAGTCCTAAATATCAGAATGTACAATGTTTAGTACTTGGATTATCTCTTCCTAGTCCCTTGTGGAACATGCCTGTACCTCTTTGATGGCTGTACATATACATTCTGTGGCAGCTACTGACACACCATCATTAGTAGGAGCATGGATAGCAGGCATCCACTGAGCACCTCCAACAACCCATCTGTGTGCCACTTTGCCCTCACTGTGGCTAAGGGGATAATCAACCAGTTCTGTAAGTGGAGTAACCACACTACCCTGATCAACTGTGTCACCCTCAACCTGTCCTGTGTCTGAGGTCTCTGTGTCATGGGTATGTGTAGGCATACTGACTGTGTCCAAAATAGGGGCATGGGATATTGGAGGCATAACCTCAGTGTCAGTCTAACCCTCTGCACCCCTGGGTGTGCCTCTTCATCAGTGCCATCATCATCATCATCATCATCATCATCTTCATCATCATCACAGGCTATTGTTACTCTTACATAAGGCAGTAAGAGTTTCACAGTGCCAGTGACAAGATCATGTATGATAATAAGTAATCAATACAACAAAAAGACAAATAGAATACAAACTGATAAAACTTCTGTTATGTACAACTTGTAATAGAAAAATAATAGATGCAAATGCAATGAAAAAAATGAGTTTCATGTGTACATACATCTACATTATGTACATTAGTAAGAATACAAAAGGCATGCTTGCCATGTGAAGATGGCCGAGCCTACATATAAAAAAGGGAGATGAAACATGGCTTATAAGCATCACACCACAAATGCACAATCCTCTTGACAGCTGCAGTATAAGAAACATCTCATACAAAAGTGCACTGTCTAGCTGACTTCCCCCTTTCCCTCTTGCAGTGTGTGTGTGTGTGTGTGTGTGTATATATATATATACATATATACATAGGTTTTATATATATATGAGAGAGAAGAGGGGAAGTCAACTGGATAGTGCATTTTTGTATGAGATGTTTCTTATTCTGCAGATGTCAACTGTATTGTTTTCTGTTTCTTGTGCCTTTGCAGTGTGATGCTTTTCAGCCAAGTTTACACACACACACACACACACACATATATATATATATATATATATATATATATATATATATATATATATATATATATATATATATACATATCAAAATGAGAATTATTTAATTATATTGCATACCTGGAAGTTTTGCAGTAGACACACTTGGATTGTTGTCCATATTAGCTCTAACATCATTGATTGTGTGTGAACCCTATGCTGAGCTGTCTATCTCTCTGACAATGGACAGGGACTCCTCTGTTTCAGTCAATGGTAGTTTGGAGGCAGGATCATCCCCTGTGGCCATACATTCCTGGGCAATAGCTGTCACTGTACCTCTCACCTGTTTGATCATGCCACTGGCCTTATGTTTGGATATGTATGTCCATGACCTCCTACCACATTTATGTTGTTGACCATCTGCTCCCAGATAGAATCACAGTTGGACCTGTCACCTCTGCCTCTCTCTAAGATGAATGACCCATGACAATGTAGTACCTTGATGGTCACTTCATTCTTGATGTCTCTGTACTGTGGTATACAGGATGCTGATGTCTTGGGCTCTGTAGCCCTGTATGACAAGAAACATAAAAGAAAAACAATACATAAGTAAACCACAATTGATTGCTAACATATATATATATGATATCTATAAATATATCCATCCATCATACACAAAATATTTGCACAAGTAAGGCTCCATGTGAGTACACATAACATAATACAGATTCCCATCCCTGAGAAAAAAAAATAATGCTAAATGTACACAGGAAGGCAACAGTTGCTATATTGCAGCATTAACAAAAATAATGTACACTTTTCAAGGAAAATGTATAAAACATTTTGGGATATCCACTTCAATGAACATCAGCCAGGTTATCTCATAGGTTTAACACAATTTTGTGGGCTAATAATGCAAATCCCCTAACCTTGCTAATAAGTAATACAATACTTTTCTGTAATAGGTGGTTTACCAGAAATACCAGAAATACCAGAAATTATTTTTATAAATGTCAGGGAAAATTCTTTATGAACATTTTAATGGTTAACAAATAACTGTTTTACAAGCCCATGTCAACAGCTATGGAGAGAAATGCAGACAGTAAACTAATACATGTATTGTGAAATGCAATTCATAAGTAAGGTTAAAATAAACCAGTTTGTAAAAAACACCAACATACCTTTGCAGCAGGTCAGTTGTTAAACTAAAAACAAGCTTTGAAAGCAAATATCAATAACTCTTGATCAAAACAGCCTCCCTTCCTATGATATAAGTTTCTGACCTACTCAAGAACCTTTATATAGTGCAGATTCAGTTTTCTGAGCACTGTGAATATGCAGATGAGGTGTGAGATCATTAGCATTCACAAATTCCACAATCTGCTCTAAGTGCAGTGTAGGTAAATATGGTGTAGGGACCTATACAATTGCATGCCTATGCCCTAGCAGTGCAGGGATAAGCATCGAGAAGTGTTACTTACTAAGGGCTTGAAAGTTTGAATCATTAGTCTGAGTGCTGGAACAATCAGGGTTTACAGTCAATCCTCTATGCTGTACACTTACTAAGGTTGTGTCAGGGAGAAGAGACTTACAAGAAAGTCTGTTGGTACATTACTGACTTAAAAAACACATTCCAAACATGTATATGAATTGTTTAGGGCCACATGTTGTGTGTCTGAGTAAAATTTGTTTACAAGTCTAAAAAGTACATTACTCTTTGAAACAGATATCAAAAGCAATACAAATCATATAGCAGTCTTTTTACAGAAACATAGGCAAGGAAGTGATGCTCACAAAATAAAGATAAGAAAAGAGCTGGAGTATTGCAAATTAAAGATTCCTCCCCATGGGGTGCCTTCTGTGTGGAGTCTGCATGGCCTCCCCATGGTCGAGTGGCATTGGAAAGACATGTGTAGAATGGGCGTGCCTACGTTGAATCTTGGGTGTCGAGCTGGCACCTCGGCACCCATGAAAAATCTACTGCCAATCATTAGTGGACCGGAGTTCCACTGTGGCCACCCCTAACTGGGAAAAGCCAAAAGAAGAACAACATTATACGAAGAAAGATTAGCTTAACTGTTGCCAGTATCCCATTCCTCCACACATATTAGTACAATTTTCAAAGGGCAACTTTAAGAACTTGGTTCTGTTGTACCTGTAATGTCAGTTGACAGTATGTCACATCTTGGATATATGTAATTTACTGTTCATTCTTCACAGTATATGTCTGTGTCTGTGGTAAACACTGAGAATAATCTCAAGTGTGTGCATTGTTAATAACCTGGTGTGGTGGGGTTCCAATCCAGTGAGAATGCTGTTTGTGTGAAAATACCGATGATGAAGAAGCATATATTCATGTAAGACAATAAAGTTCAGGGAACATCATAAATGTGCATTTTAACTACTTGTTTCATATTGTTTCATAATGTTTTCTTTAAATATTTTTTTCAGTTCTTTTATTTCGTCATCCTTTGTGCACCATTTGGTATTGTGCACAGCTGACTAGTAGTAGACCATAGCAGTGAAACTTCCTAACAAAAAAACTTACAAATTTAATTTGGAATGATGTCAATAGTGTAGGTGAGAGTAGGATACGTACCCAAGAAAGTTTATTTCAGTACTCTCAGTGAAGAAAATATATAACGATAGTAAGATTGAGACATAGACAGTATGTAAGTGTCAAGAACTTTTTTACAGGGTGCTAATGATATTTTTCAAATCTGCATTACATGGGCTGCTTTTCCAGGGGGGATGGGTCTCCTTTTAGGGAGAGCGGTACTGCCTGCACAGCCCCTTTCCCTTAAGCATGTCTAGCCAACAAGGGCTCCTGGCTTCACATTACCTTAGATTTTAGGTAGCCTGTGCCACTGTCAAGCGTTGTGCATGTCCCTGAGTCTGGAGCCTATTTTCCCTGGGACTATTAAGATTTTTCTTGAAGAGTGCTAATGAAGAATTCTGCTGATGCTGTACCTTACCTTTTCCAGAGTATGGGAATCCTCCTGTGAGGCAATCTATCCTCCAGCATGTCCTGTGTATTGTGGTGTCAAAGGCTTAGGGAAATCAGAGGTAGCTTTTTTATTGGAATTTCTTTAACCTAATGGAGTCCAACAGCTCTGGGTTTGACATTGTTTTTATATGTTAGGCATTTTTTTTATGGGAGTAGGACTTATGATATGGAGTAAAGCTGGAGTTTCTAGATGTTCATTGTAGGGACAGGACAGACTGGTCAGTAACTGTAGTCCAAGGGCACATCACATTCTCCGTGTTAAGTGCAGATGTCTTGTGGGAGTAGTTCACATTTTCTTATATGTAATTTACTTTTGAATAATTTCCCTCCATTTGAATTACTTTAAAAGAAGATCCTCTTTTTTTTCTGGATCCCATTTTTATGATGAGGCAAGCACATAGAAAGACTTCCGACTATTGTTCTGATGTTACTTTCTTTTGAGAACTACTGTGAGATCACTCATTTGATTTCTTTTCATCTTTACTAGTTTTACCATGTCTATGTATATAATTTTTTTTTCTTTATTTTTCTTTGTTCAATTTGAAATTCAAATAAGTTCTTTTCCATTTGCAACTTCTCCGCCATACGTCAAATTCTTAGGCTACTGAGAAATCAACAAGATGTGAGAGGATGAATGGATTTACATAATGCATTTTTGTGGTCATTACTAGATAACCGCCCGAATTTCTAACCCTAACTGTTTCAGGAGCAATGCCTTCCATCAACTCAACAAAGCAAGAACAAACATAGTTCATATACAAATCAAAAAAAGAAACTATTTAATTTAATGCTCCTTCTCAATTTACATATCCATTTGATATATTGGTAAACCATCGCACCTGATATACCGTGAATAAATTCCAACTGTCAACCAACTAAAATGTCAGGTGTAAGTAATTTGATTTAGAGTTAACAACTATATAAGGCAATGCTCAAATCCACAATACATATACTTTATGATAAAAGTACAGATGTATGGACACAGTATGACATAGTGCAAAAAATGAACAGGCTAAACATCAAGTCTGAATATGTAGTCCCTGTAGAAGTAGATGTTTACAAAACATCCATTGTAAGCTCACTATTCAGCATTATCAATAAAAATATGTGTGTGTGCTATCACTATGACATATTGCAATATTATGTATGGCAAGCAGTCTCATCAATTGTTTGTACATGAAATCCTTTTTATACTGAATAATTTATCCTAAATCCAGAAGTATTCAGCTTTGTCAACAATATTAATTGCATTGTGAACTGTAAAAAAGCAGTAATGTCCCATATGTATGCTGGCAATACTGGCTGTCTGTCTGCATACAAATGTCCCCTTGAATTAACAATTGTTTGTTACAAACAAATTTGGTGCTTAACTCATGCCGCTTACATGTGGTGCCAGATGTCGTTTGAAAAGTTAATTTAGCTTGGCCAAAGGAGAAAAGTGAAAAAGTGCTAAAAATCAAAGTTAAATGTGCAAATGTAACAAGTTAATTTTTCTGCACATAAGTATTCCTTTTACATTTTGCAGAATGCTCAGTGCACGAACATACTAAAGTGGCCAAAGGAGAGGGGTTGAAAATTCTAACAGGTGATTCTTTTAGTAGTAAACAAGTCTAGCACTAAGAGTACATAGGGGCATTCAATAATTAAAATGCAAATATCAGTTAACTAATGCTGTAAGGCTATATACAATAAGTGAATAACTATTGCTATTAAAATAAATGTAATGCTAATTTGTACAAGTTTAATAATAAAATTATATAAATTTGTAAATGCACCATTTATCAAGTATTCTATCGAATAATGTGTTATAATTAACATGAGTCATCACATACTATGTTTTATAATCATTGTGTTGTTATAATGCTTGCCAGTATAATACAATGCATGAAATGTGTGTTACTCATGTCATGCAACATATTGCATCACAAATGCACTTTACAAAGTATGATTTGCACACATAGAAATGTAGCCATGTGACTAATTAAAGTCAACACACACACATACAGGCATCTCTTCATTACACACCATGTATGCACAATAGCAATTCACTCTAATTCATTCTCAAAAATAAGTTCTGCATCTGTACATCTTATAAAAGCTAGCTGGACTCTTTAAACATTAATGTAGCTTTGTGACTAACATTTTTCAACAATAACACACATACTTTGTTCTCTTAAGTATACTTACCCACATTTCTCAAATTATTATACCTCACCTACAAAAAACACAGTTCATACCATCAATATAAAAGCACCAGCCATTTATAACATTTTTATAAAAATGTTTTCATGGGTTTGATCTGATCATCACACAAGACCAATTTTTACCTAGCAAGCTAACCTTCCATCTACACATCTAACCTGCTATTGTATCTACCCCTGGCACAATGACAAACATGTTGTGCACATGGCATGCAAGTGTTTAAAATCACAACATCATGGGACAAGACTGATCTCACCTCACATGGCTGGCAAACATGCTTTTTGATGTAAATTTCTGCAGACATGGTACCAAGTTGTTGCTGCCTTTAATTTGTAGATGTATTGGCAGGCCAGAGTTCAGGTCCATGAGAGTGTGTGGCACCCGTGATCTCAAGTGATACCATTTCAAACAGTGTTTTTTTATTTACAGATGCATTTTCACATCTTTTAGAGCAGGTTCTTAATTGCTTGTGAGATTGTAGGTGGTGGTTGACGTGTCCAGGTGTTTGTGGCTGAATCTGACAGTGTTTGACATATATGTGTGTGTGTGTGTTTTATGTGTGTGTGTGTGTGTGTGTGGTGTGTTGGTGTGTCGTGTGGGTGTGTGTGTGTGTGTGTGTGTGTGTGTGTGCGTGTGTGTGTGTGTGTGTGTGGTGTGTATATGTGTGTGTGTGTGGTGTGTATATGTGTGTGTGTGTGTGTGTGTGTGTGTGTGTGTGTGTGTGTGTGGTGTGTGTGTGTGGTGTGTGTGTGTGTGTGTGTGTGTGTGTGTGTGTGTGTGTGTGTGTGTGTGTGTGTGTGTGTGTGTGTGTGTGTGTGTGTGGGTGTGGTGTGGTTGCAGTGACATGTGTGTGTGGCTGTGTGAGTGTATGTATTGTGGTGTGCGTGTTAACGCGGTGCGCGACTGTACTTGTGTGTACTTCTTAACACTTTGTGTGTGTGTACAAACACGTTAACTGCTGGTGACAGGTAAGCAAAGTCATCTCAATATAAGTCAACTCTCTCACTCACTCTGGAGTGTGTAGGCTGTTGTAGGTAGGTCTCCCTTCACAGTGGGGAACTTGTGAGCATGTGTGTGTGTGTGTGTGTGTGTGTGTGTGTGTGTGTGTGTGTGTGTGTGTGTGTGTGTGTGTGTGTGTGAGTGTGTGTGTGTGTGTGTGTGTGTGTGTGTGTGTGTGTGTGTGTGTGTGTGTGTGTGCGTGTGTGTGTGTGTGTGTGTGTGTGTGTGTGTGTGTGTAGAGAGAGAGAGAGAGAGAGAGAGAGTGAGGACTTGTGTACATGTAAGTGTGTGTACATGTGTGTGTGCCACACTGTGTGTGTGAATAACTGTGTGAGTGGGAGAGAGAGAGAGATTTCCTTTTTCAACAATGTAAATTCTGCATTTTTTGCTGATCCTCAACAGACAAAATTGTATCTACTATTACAATCAGGGAATGACCTTAAATCACGCCTGCCTCCCCCCGCTTTCCTATTTTTTGGTAAACACATTGCAGCACTATAGATTCTAAGTCTGATCATAAGTGTACTGCATAATAAGCTCGTATAGATGTCTGCAACTTGCCCTTTAAAATGTGTAGTCTATAGATTTCTCCATTGGCAGTTTTCAAGGGATTACTGAGTCTCTTATGAATCCCTCTCCAAAACCATTTAAATTTCAGCACATCCCTTTCATTAGTACTCTCTCTTTATTCCTACTTCTTACCTTGAAAGAAAAGCAATTGTTAGTGTTTCAGATTATCTTAATTGTGTATAGAA
The DNA here is from genome assembly GCF_019279795.1 of Protopterus annectens. Classification (NCBI taxonomy): domain Eukaryota; kingdom Metazoa; phylum Chordata; order Ceratodontiformes; family Protopteridae; genus Protopterus; species Protopterus annectens. The sequence goes on from NC_056741.1 coordinate 223,808,234, forward strand.
CATGATTCTGCAACACAGATGTTTCAACTTAACTCTTGTGTGTGTTAAATCTATGTTCTACCTGTGGTACTACAACTGCCAAAATTTCTTCAAGATTGTGTAAGACATACAAATATTCAGATGCATACAAATCAAATTAAATAAATACCTGTTATGTATACCCATACAGTTAAACATAATGACATCCATGCAAACTTCCATTTAGCTGCATCATACTTGTGCGCAGACTTATTTATAGGTTCATAGGTTCATAGGTTAGCTAGATAGGCTTTTGGAAAGCATTTATGCATATTGCTAGAAAAAAGCGAATTTCAACATTTAGATGTATGACTTATATTCGCTGGTTCATATACTGGCACCAGGGCTAGCTGCCCGGAGGCTTTTATAACACCTCACGGACAAATACTGTTTTCATTAGTAGTTTTTGAACACCCTGTCAAGCCAACTTCTTCAGATTACACTCTTGAACCTGAAACAGGATTCGAAATTGAAACATGAAAATACAATTAATTAGCTAAATAGTAAATTACACTTTACAAATGATTTACTTTAATTTAAAAACAATCGTTATCGTTTAATGGTATTGATTGTATGTTTCAAACTTTTAAAGTAATATGTGTCATTTTAACACAACATACAACATATCAAACATCACCACACCTACATATATAGGTAATGTAAACAAATAAATAAAAAATGTATATATGTACACATTTATAGCATCAATAAATATCTGTAAAAATTAACCAAGTGATTCTGTAATATTAGTTATTTAATATTCTCTCCAAGCTTTTTAAGTTTTTAAGAGACATAATATGTTGCAAATGGTTTTTTAACCTGTGTTCACAAAAGGCATTTGATCTAATTTGCCATGTCAGTTTGTGTTCTTCGAGAAGTAAATTATAAGGGCCACCTCGAATGTTAGATTGGACTTGATCTATTGCCTTAAAACTAAATTTATGACCAGAGGTGGCCCTTATAATTTACTTCTCGAAGAACACAAACTGACATGGCAAATTAGATCAAATGCCTTTGTTGAACCAGGTTTAAATGACCATTGCAATATATTATGTCTCTTAAAACTTAAAAGCTTGGAGAGAAAGTGAATAACTTAATATTATAGAATCACTTGGTTTATTAGTATAGTATTTTATTGATGTTATAAATGTGTACATATATACATTTTTTATTTTTGTTGTTTACATTTTTATATGAGTACTTACGGCTTATAGGTGTGGTGATGTTTTTATATGTTAAAAATTGTGTGTTAGTCCACAACAACTGTGATATTACACTTTTTGGTCATAAAAAGTGACTTAAACATATTTTAAAAGTTTTTAACAAAGTACTACTTTTTGTGAAATCAATGCACCATTTAGGTACGATCATGTGATTGATATTTCACTACTTAATGGCTATGTGTTGTTCAAGAGTGTAATCTGAAGAAGTTGCCTTAAGAAGGTGATGAAAAGCGCTTAATTAAAACAGTATTTTCAAGTGTTTGGTGTCATTTGGGTGTTTCCTTGGAGCCTTTATGTTAAGAATTTTTGCAGTTTAGAATTTGGTTCATAGTTTTCTTGCCTCTGTCCAGCAGAGCCATTGAAGTGATCCCTGGGGTAAATTTTCTGTTTCCCATCCACTCGTCAAGGTTTTTCTTGAAGAGGGCTAGCAAAGAACTCTGCCTAATGTAGATTGGAATCTTGTTCCAGAGCATGGGAAGTCTCTGGGACAGGAATCTATCCCTCCAGAACATCCTATTTATTGTTGTGGTGAGGTTTAGATCCCTGGAGCATGTGGCTCGAGGGGATATGGTTTTCTTTAGGTGGAGCATGTCCATCAATTCTGGGTTGGACATGGCCTTGTATATCAGGCAGAGATCACCTCCGAGTAGGCTGTATGCAACCGAGTACAGCTGGAGTTTCTTCAGATGAGCTGCATAGTGTATCTGCTTGAGGCCAGTGATCCTCTTGATGAGGAACTTCTGTGGACTTTCTAGTTGCTGGAGGTGTCTTGTAACTAACATCCCACATGGGGCATTGTACTCTATGATGGGTCTAATGAGTGATGTGTAGAGGGGCCCAATGACCTCTTTCGGTATGGATGCAAACCCTTTTGTGATTAGGTGGGCCACATAGAAGGATTTTCTAACCACTTTGGCAATGTGATTATCAAAGGAGAGGTTACTATCTACTTGGGTCCCCAGATACCTTATTCCGTCTTCCATATTTAGGGGGCTACCACCTATCTGGTAGTTTGTGGGTACTTTGTTTTTTCCAAAGGGGATGACTATGCACTTTTTGACATTTAGCTTGAGGCCATGGTTTTGACACCAGGTATCTGTCTCAGTGAGACCCTTTTGGAAGATGTCTGTGTCAGCTGGAGAGTCAATTATAGCCCCTAGTTTGCAGTTTTCTGCAAACTTGGTCAGCCATAGGCCTCATGTGCTTGCCTGTACCTCTGAGAAGTATATGCCAAACAGGAGGGGTCCTAGGACTGAGCCCTGGGGAATGCCACTTGTAACTGGTTTAGAGTTAGACCTAGCTCCTGCAACTCTTACCATGTGGGTTCTGTCCATGAGCCAGTTGGCAAGCCATCTCGTGATTTAGGGGTTTATGTTCAGGCTGGTGAGCTTATCTATAATACCTGAGTGGGGAATGGTGTCAAAGGCCTTTGATAGGTCTAGTTAAGCTGTGTGGACCATCTTTCCCTCATCTATAGCCTTGGTAACTGTCTCAAAGAAGTCCACCAGGTTTAGGAGGCATGATCTGCCCTTAACAAAGCTGAACTGGGTAGGGTCCAGTGTTTGGAGGTTTCCAATGTCTCTGTTAATGAGATCCATGATGATGTGCTCCATAGCTTTGCAGACCAAGCTAGTCAGGCTTATAGGGCGATAGTTCCCGGGGTCCATTGTGGCTCCACCTTTGTGGAGCAGAATAAATGGTGCTGCGTTCCACTCTGTGGTCACATAGCCTGTGGAGAGGCTGAGTTTAAACAGTGTGTTTAGGTGAGGGGTTAGTTCATCTTTGAGATCATGTAGGACACAGCCTGGGATACCGGCCGGTCCCATTGATGCTGTTTTTGGCTTTGTAGAGGGCTGTTTTAACCTGAGTGTCTGTGATTTCAGGGGCACTGCATTCTTCTAGTATAGTTATGGGCCCTTTTGGGGGTGGGAGGGGGGTGAAGTTTGCACTGAACTGGTCTGCCAGGATGTTGGCTATATCGGTCAGTTCAGTGTATTTTGTGCCATTCTGCACTAACTCAGACCAGATCTGAGTATTGCCACTTAGATTCTTGACATAGCTAAAGAATGCCTTGTGGTTATCTTTGGAGTCAATGGCAATTTTTCTTTCAAAGCTAGCCTTGGATGATTTTATGAAGGAACATACTTTCTTGCTCATACTGATCAGGGATGTCTTCCCTTCTTGGGATTTTACTCTTTTCTGTACTAGTTTCCTCCTTCTATTGTATAGCTTGTTTATGGCAGGGGTCCATCAGACTGGTTTCCTTTTCTTCGAGGAGTGAGTCTTGGTTTTGTTTGGGATAGCATGATCTATGCATTCTTGTAGGTGCCCAAAGAGTGCATTAGTAAAGGATTTTGCTGCTTGGACAGTGTTATCCTTTAGCATGGGGGCTTTGATACTTCCCACCTCGGTCTTAAGTAACGTGAAGTTTGCTTTTGAAAAGTTTTTCATGGTGGTTTCTTTGACCGTGGGTGGTGGCGGAATGTGGATATCCAGAGTGATTAGTTTATGGTCAGATCTAACCAGCAAGGGGTTGACCTCCGGTGTGGAACACCGGTTGCCCATGTTGGTGATGACCAGGTCCAATATGTTATCACCTCTGGTGGGGGTGCTGACCAGTTGATCCAGAGCATTTGAGTTTATAAATTCTAGGAAATGTTGGGCAAGGGAGTTTGTACTTGAGTAGTTCTCCCAGTTAATGTTTGGGTAATTGAAATCACCTAATATCAGGGTGTTTGGTAGGACCTTTATGTTTCCCAGTGTTTCCAAGAATGCGGAGTGGGGGTCCTGGGACATGCTGGGTGATCTGTAGCAAGCTATAATTTGAACAGCAGTTTTGCCCATTGTTAGTTGCACGTGGATGATCTCTGAAGCATTGTGCTGTGCCACTAACCTGGAGGTGTGGGTATCCTTGATGAATATGGATACTCCCCTGTCATTTGTATTTCGGTCCGGGTTTTGTGGCCAAAATGTATGGCATGAGTTGTAGCCTGGTATTGCTGGGGTGTTCTCTGGAGCCTTAAACCAGGTTTCTGCTACTGCACATATATAGATTTTCTCCATACTGAGGAGTACCTTGAGTGCGTGCATTTTGAGGTTTAGACTTCTGGCATTGAGCAGCAATACCTTAAGTTTTTTGTTACTTGTGCTATTTATGGCAGTGGGTTTGTCTTTTGAGCCTTGCCTAAAAAAGGCACTATGGGGGTGGCAAGAGCCTTGGCCAGTATTCAAAAGCCTAAGAGTGACAGGTACATGCTGTCGCTAGCAAAGCAGTGTGGCTTGTCGAGCATGTCATCCCAGGCTGACAGACACTGGATCCCCTTTGAATGACACCAGAAGCTTAGCCAATTGTTGAAATTGATCATTTTTTTTCTCTATAACGTGGTATCATTCTTGGTGAGGGCAGGATGCTACTCAGAGTCAGGGTCATACCATCCTGGGCAACGTGATCAGAGAGCTCTTCCATGTCTCTTTTCATGTAGTCCAGGGAGGTACGGCTCAGGTCATTCACTCCAACATGGACAATGACAGAGTTATATTTGTACTTGTTCTGGAGTGACTTGAGTGCTTGTGTTTTGTGGTGGATCTTGGCACCCGACAGGCAACTAACAGTAACCTTCTCCTTGTTTAGCCTAGTAAGTGGGATGTCAGTGTGCCTGACTATAGACTCACCTATTACTAGTGTGTTAGGTATATTATTTTGCCTTAAGGGCTGTGATTGTGTGGCACACTGGTTTTGTGAAGTATGTGTTTCATGGTTTGTGTTGGGGGGTGGAGGTTGCTAGGATTTCTGCTTTGGAGGTCTGTGTTGCTTTTGTAGATTTTTATTTAGAGCCTCCGAGTATGTTTTTGTGTATTTATGTGTGTTTTTGCCAGTGCTGGTTTCATAGGTCTGTGTGAGACTGGTGGTGTGATACAAGTAATTCCCTTCTCCTCTTGACTGCCTGGTCCAGTCTTGGGTTGAGAGAGCTTAGCCTCCAGTTTGACTGTATAATTACATCTCTCGCATGTATTAGTGTTTGTTGGAAGGAGGAGAAAGTTGTCTGTGTACATGATGCAATTGTAACATTGCATCAAAATTCCCAGATTCACCATATGGACTGGAGAGTACACCTGAAACTGCCATTTGGACATGCCTGGATAGGTACAGTGAACTGTTTTACTGATTGGCTGGTAAGGTCGAATAGAGAGCCTTGTCCTTCTCTAACTTACGGCATGGCTGTTGATACTGCTCTATCTAGACTGTGTAACCTAAATAGGTAGGTAGTTTAAATCCATCAATGATTGACTACTTTGGGTGTGTGTATTTGTCAGTCTTTGTGTGGAGAGAAGGCTTTTCAACCACTATCTCTGCTTTTTAGAAGAACATCATCTTATTAAACAAGAGTGATGTCATCCATTCAAACATGCACTGTCACAATTAAAAAAGCAACATCCTGTGTGATTCAGACAGTATTCTGTACCTTGTGATCTTTAGATAATCTGTTCAAATCCAGCCATTACATCTCAGACTCTCTTGTGTCAGTATGAGTGTGAATGTGCACATAAGTAACATTGCTGTCACCCAGCTACCTGCTGTTAATAGGTATAGCTGGTGATTCCTTTTACATGAATTTCTGCTTACCTTTCACACAGAAATGCTTTATTGGGTAATGATGATATCACTGAATGACATTTGACATTTCTAAGAGAACTACTAAGGCTTTTCCTGTGGCTTGATGAAATGAGGCTGTGTTCTATATGTCGTTGCCTTACTAAGGCATGTGTTTGAATTAATTATTATCCACACATTGTGCATGATTGTCATTCTCCCATCACAGTGACGACTGCATTGTACATGGTGTATGTTTGGGTATATCTAGCATCAGGCAGTGTTGTTTGAGAAACAGACACACAGCAACAGTGTTTTAAAGAATTTACAGACAAATATATCATTTACAACAATAACATGATGTCACAGCTTCAGTACCCAAATATGTCATAATTTTAGCAACAATTGTACTGCTACACGTTCATTCTTCACAATATCACATAGTTTCTGTTGTCACATAGTCAGGTGTTCAAAACCCACATGTACTGACTGTAAGCACTGTGAGTCCTTATGCTGTTCTGCATGAATGACATCCACAACCATTGCAATATGTAATATAAAGTTATTTTGTAATTTCCTGTCAATGAAATAGTTGTTCTGCAAATTTTGGGGAGTGAGTACTCTTGTGCAACATGCATTGAATAATAACTTGTATAGTATATCTAAACTGACTCAAAACCTTGGCAACAAATAAAGTGAGCAGCAAGACAGCAACTTATCCAATTAAAACCAGGTCCTTTATTGATATAAATGCTCACAAAACATAATGCATTTTTGTCACACTTCAATAGACTTCATCAGATACATTAAACCTCTCTAAAGCAAGTGAATACATATGTGATGTCCAATTGTCCAACTAATCATCCTTTTATTTGTTGCCAAGGGTTTGAGTTTGTTATTTGAGTTTGGTGGCACAATTGTCTATTTTGTGGTTTTAGTATATTCAAACTGATAGACAGTGGTTCATTTCTGGGACAGTGTGCATACAAAATGACAGGAACAGCTTATTTGGCCAAGAAACATTCATAGTGCAATGTTCATAGTTATGTGAATATCAATATAGTTACCTTCTTACCATCATTCGGACAATGTTATATTGTACATATTATCATCTAATATCATTTCTTACTTCATACATTAATTTCATTTATTTGTAACAAGCTATCTCCTGTGGTAGATGCAGTCAATACACAGCTCTGTAGAGTATGTAGCATGATAGATAAGGGTTTGAATGTGGTAAAATCTGTCAGATTACTGTCAGGAGTGTTTTAGGCAAAGAAAGTATTTATGGCACAGCTAGGGAGCCACATTTTTAAGGCATCACCCTCCAAGGTAGGGGATCCATATCCATTACACTAGCAAAGTGCTGTAAGGCTTTCAAGGATGTCTGTCATGACACAAACAGTATGTATGCATGTTTCAATGTGGTCAAAGGCTGATGCACTGCTTTCTAATATATGTCCTGGCAAGTGTTTGAGTCTGGCAAGATGCAAATGTTGAGTATGTCATTTATTGCTCACAGGCATTGCTTAATTTCTAAATAGTAATGCATTGCATGTCTTCATCCAAACAAACACTTATGTATAACTAAAATTATTTTCTTCATACTGTTGACCTTTATGGGACATGAGGGCTTGCATAACTTTTCTTGCAGTGTGGCAGGATGCAAAATCAACATAAAAGTGTGATTGGGCATGTGTTGGGAAACTTGTGTGGGTGTTTGTGTTGTTTAGATGCTGTTATGGCAGTGTTTGCTGTAATTATTTTGTTAGCATGTCCAGTATAATCCTCTGGCAGATGCACTGCATTTATGAATGGAGGCCTTGAACTAATGAAATGTCATCAGATCTGTGTTGTCATTTGTCACTTGTGTAGTTTGAGATTTTTTTTATCAAGTTGCACTTACTTCATATAAACTGTCAGCATGCGTTCGCATGATAAGGTTGCCTACAGGTAAGTAGTTTTGTTTACATTGTGTGCTCAAGCTTCCCTGCTCCTTTTTATGGCTGCCAGCACTTTTGCTAACCACAAAAAGGTGCTCATGAATATGTAAGCACAAGGAGCAGCATGTATATTCAATGAGCCCTGCTGTTCATCTCGCAAATGCTCTTACATAGTGTAGGCTTTGCGTGAAGCCTGTGCTATTGTTAATGAATCTCAGGGTCTGTGTTTCAGAAGTATTTTATAAAATTAATTGTACATTTTTACCAGTGGGCGGCCACAGTGGTGCAGCAGTTAGCGTTGTTGCCTCACAATAAGAGATTCTCCGATTTGATCCTAGGCTGGAGTGCCTTCTGTGTGGAGTCTGCCTGTCCTCCCTGTGGTTGTGTGGGTTTCCTCCGGGTGCTCCAGTTTCCTTCCACATCCCAAAGACATGCTGTAGGTGGATTGGACACTCTAAATTGGCCCTAGGTATGAGTGCGTGCATGCGTGTGCCTTCTGTGGAAGATTAGGAGCTGAACTGGCAACACAACACCGTAAAAACTCCACTGCCAATCATGAGAGGACAGGTGATCCACTGTGGCGACCCCTAACCGGGAAAAGCTGAAAGAAGAAGAATATAGCATAACATGCCTGGGTGTGGGTAATGCTGGATTTACCCATGGTTGGTGTGGTTTGGTCATGAGGGTGAAGCCCGAATGGCCAAACAAAGTCAACCATGGGTAAATCCAGCATTACCCACACCCAGAAGTGGGTTATTGCTATTATACAATGACATTATTTAAGAAAAAAAATAATGACTTTTCTTAAATAATGGCATTGTATAATGCCTGCTTGCTGCCCTTCCACAGCAGTCTGGTATTCTGCGGCAGTTCTGATGTACTGCGCATGTGTATGCCTACGCAGTACATCAGAGCTATGGGCAAAAACAATGGAGAAAGCAAAATCTCCGTTGCTTTTTACAAACTGTTTCGCTATGTTAAATGGGATTAACATAGTGAGGCAGCTTTAAAAAAAGCAACCGTTGTTTTTTTAAAGCTGTCTTGCTATGTTAAACCCATTTAACATAGCGAGACAGTTTTGAAAAAAGCAACCGAGAAAGCAAGATCTCCATTGCTTTTTACAAACTGTCTCGCTATGTTAAAGGAGTTTAACATAGCGAGACAGCTTTAAAAAAAGCAACAGAGAATCGCCGTTGCTTTTTTTAAAGCTGTCTCGCTATGTTAAACTTGTTTAATATAGCAAGACAGTGTGAAGCAACGGAGATCTTGCGTTCTCCATTGCTGTAAAAAAAGAGTTATAGTAATGGAAAAAGTCCGGCCGACCAGACCTTTTTCCATTACTATAACTCTGATTTACAATGTGCATGCTGACCAATCAGCGTGCACGTTTTTGAATATTAATGGGGGGTCGTTGTATAATTGCACATTTTTACCAGTTACTGAACCAGAATATTATGAAACAATTGATATAAGTTTATCAAATTATTTATTTCAAAGGTCAGGGCATGATGAACAGTTACAAGCCCTTGTTAATTAAGCACATAATTCTTAAGTAAAATCAATGACACTTCAAGGCCTGCTTCCTGCACTACCTCACACATCACCTTTCTGATCACATGATGTGGTCAGTCATTTCCTGTGCACACCAGTGTAGCCTGATGACAACAGAACGGTCAAAAAATAAAACCACAGAATATTTAACTCTTGCCTGTCTACAAGATAAAATACACACATACACATGTGCACATAAACTCAATAAAGCCACAATTCAAACATTTATTCATTTGTCACTAAAACTTTTTTTATCTGGATTTTGTCCACAATGTGAATTTAGTGAACCATTTTCTCTCCTGTCATGTATGTGGACTTGAAGGTAACAAAAATCAATGCAGATCCACAGACAGTCTGCAAATATAACAGGAGTCTATAATGGATGCAGTGGGACATCACGCAGATGGGAAAACTATCTTGACATCAACAGCATAGCATATCTTTGACTCTCTTCTTTCAAATAGGAGTTTGGATTCACAGAGAGAATCATTAATGCACTGTTGGTTAAAGCAGTACAATCTGGATCATGCAGAATTTATGAACCTTTCTTTTTCCTTCTTCCCCACCCAATGGCAATGCTTTGCTCATGGCAAGGACCAGTTAATAACCACCCATATATTCCTCTGGGAAGACTGAACTCCCAGTGTCAGAGTGAGTTTTCCCAAATTCTGCAACTATAACTATTTATTGTTTATTTAATTGTTAAACAGGCATGTGGACTTTTCCAGGGTCCCTATTTTAATCACAATCTTTGCCAAACAATGCTTAGAAGGTGGTTAGCATTAAGACAGAACACAAAAATACATTAGATGTACACAGAGACATATACTTACATTATTTTGTCCACCAGATAAATCCTTAGCACAGATGTCCATTTTCAGATGTGATCTGGTTATACCATTTGGTTAAGTAACCTGCTCAGAGTCATACAGTAGCTAAATGGAAACTGAATTAATCAAATCATGGACTACAGGAAGAAGATTTCCAACAACTTATATACTTAATCATCTGTGCTAACTGCTATTTTTTATCATTCTTTGCCTGTGTGGCCTGTTGACTATCAAACTCTTCCCAGGCAATTGGCCCATTCATTCTCTATCACCAGGATTTGGCTCAACTAGGAGGAGTTGGCATTTAGACAGCCACTGTGGTAGTTTGAAGGTTTTCTTCTATGTTCTATGGTCCCCTAGAACACCTAACTAACGAAGTTGGAGGGACATACATTGGGCTGTCCACACTGGTTATCCCTCACATCCACAAGGGAATTTCTCATCAATTAGCGTCACCAACCTACCCACAAGCACAGTAAATGGTTTCTCCAGAGAGATCTCATTTCCATATGTGCTCCCAATCACCCGTTATCCTCCCCCACCTACTGGAAGAAATGAGTTGGCCACACCCCTTAACTCTTCTTTTTCTATGCCTGGATCGTCTAATGTCAAGGTTGTTAATTGAACCCTGGTTGTCTGGGTTGCAGTAAGGGTGCTATCCCTATGTGGCATTGAGCCAGATTGCTAACTGTAAAACCAGAGTATTATAAAAGGAAGCTTTGCCATGAAATTCAGTTAGTGTGAGAGTAGTGTGCACAGTGAGCAGGGTGAGTTTCTAAAGTAGGGTCACATCTCTATCAGGGATTAACAGGCCACTGGTGAGTGAGATCCATTTGAAATTCCAAGGAATGAAACTGCAATCCTTGCAACAATGAGACAGCATGTGTGAATATTGGAATTGTTTATTAAGTAAACAAGTAGAAAAGCACCACAATTCATGGATCACATACATTATGAAGGAAAAATGATAGAAATTTTATTAATGGAAGGTTAATGACATTGAAAACATATAGGTATTTAAATGTTGAGAAACCAAAAGTACCTCTTGTGCTACTGGAAAATAATAACTGCCTTTTAAAAAATTCTATAAAAAAGTTTTCGGACATTATAAAAAAGGATTTTTAAATTATTAGTTTTTTTTTTTTGTGAAGTTATGCAAACTTTTTTTGAAGAGTGTTGAAAATACATAAATGTACAACTGATTTTTTTAGATTTTACCCACATTTTTGATATTCATGAGTTAATCTATTTAGAGTTTAATATTAGAAAAAACAATGGAAGTTTTGTGTCTAAGATTCACAGAAAACTTATGCCAACTGTAATACGAAAGGTATCATCTATTTGGCTATGTGTAAAGAATGTGAATCCTTTTACGTGGGTAAAAGTGAAAGGAAACTAAAACAAAGAATATATGAACACTTGTACGACATTAGGACTAAAAGTGAAAACAACGCATTATATAAACACAGTATCACATGTAAAACATCTGTATTTCAGTTTTTTATTCTTGAAGTAGTAACTGTTGACATTAGGGGTGGTATGTGGGAAACACTTGTAGAATACAGAGAATTGTACTGGCAGCTTGTGTTAGAAGCAGGTAGATTTCCAGGACTTAATGACATGATTTCACTAACGCCAGTATTGAAATTAAGATCAGCTAAACTGTGAGTTCCCACTTACAATCAAATAACTTACAATAGAAAGAACTGAAAAGAAAAGAAAAAAACAAGGTTTTTGTACTTGCTTGATTAGAACAACTTATTCACACCCATGGGCTTATATTATTTTAGTATTAGAACTAGATATTTTTGTTTTACGTTTGAAATTGTACTTATTTCTGCCACATGAGGGAGCCAAATGATTAACTTATATATATTATTTGTTATAACTTTTTAAATGCTTTTTAAATACATTTTTAATGTCTTTTATATTGGACTTGATTTTTTATACACAACTTTTTATATACATTAACAATGGTTTTATGAGGAATTAGATTTATACTTTTAGACAAGGTACAACTAAACGTGGTTATTGATTGGTAAAAGCAGACACTCTTAGGTACACTTTTAAACCTTTTAAATGTTTTTTAATGATGTAATGATATCTTTTTTCTTATTGGTAATACTTCTAATTGGTTCAATCAGTTAGAATATAAATTGGGAAGCTTGTGACTTCACATTTTATCTGACGAAGTTGAAGACGAAAACGTGATTGTATGTGCTAAACGTTAAAAGTGTTGGGTCCGTTTATTAAACTGTTTGTGTACATCCAACTTGAATTGTGGTGCTTTTCTACTTGTTTACTGGTTTTGTTCAGCACCATCCATTTTTTTGTGGTATTGTTTAAGTCCAGCGATATGGTACATTGAATTAATTCTCCTAGTCTGAGGTACGTTGATCTGGGAATTAATATACATAAGCAGCAAGGATGTGAGAGGTACAGCTGCTCACGTTGGGGGGTACAGTATTACAGAAATTTGAACATTTGCAGTGTTGCTTGCTCATTCACTGTGTTTTTATGTATTTATTTATTTATTTATGAATTTTAGGCTTTACTATTACTGATGAGGGTACCAGTGAAATTCTTGAAGCTGTACTTCACTATATTGCACCCCCCTACTAAACATTCTCTAACCCAATTATCTATAAGCCATGAAAAATGGAATTTACAAAGCAAAACATATGAATGGTTTAGATAAAAGACTGAAATGAAAAAGCTGTAACTTTCAAATACTGAATTTTTGCTGAAATTTTCTAGTCTGAGTCACTGTCAGCAAAGCAGATATGCTGAAAGCAAGCTCACTTTATTTATTTAGTTATAGCCATGATAAAGTAATGATTTTCTGGCTATGTCATATACTGCAGCACCTTTCAGAGTTGTAGTTTTGCATTTATGGATAACACTTCATTCACACTGTTTAATTCATCTACATAAGCTCTCCATGATAAGTGAATAACAAGATTATGTTAGCAGTATAGTAACAGATCATGAAGTGCCCTGGGTTGCTTCCTTGGGATACAACGTGGTCTGTTCATATGGTGTGTTCTGGTTTCTGCTGAAATGAAATATTTTCACATTTTGATTTTGTACTATGGAAGGGACTCTCCTTTGTTTACAATTGTGTCTATTCCTATGACATTAAGCATGAAATCATATTCTCTTAAGTAGCATTACTTACATGGACATCTGATATAAAGAGAAGGAAACACAACTCAGAGTTTGGATTGTAACATCCACTACCTAATGAATGAAAGCAGCTGCATATATACAACTAAACTGTATTGACAAATTATTGCATTTACTTATTGACACCGAACATACCTCTCAAGCTCTTTGCGCAAAAAAATGACCAAAGTCTGACAGAATGGGGGGACAAAGGCCTAACAATAGGGTTAGATTTAAATATTTCTCTTATAAACTTAGAAAGTTGCTAGAATAACAGGATTTGTCCTAGCATGCATTTTTTCTGAAGGTTATGAAGTCTGAAATTCAAATGTATATCACTTAATGACTTCAGTCCTCAGATCTTCCAAGTGATTTGCCAGAAAATCACAAATTTTGCAAGGAGCAGACTAAAAATATGAGGTAAAATGTGGACATTCTGTGAAAATCTGTACATGTGAGAGGAATGACACTGAAGGATCAGGACTCAGATGTACTCAGTTTTACTTTACCCCCTCACTTGGAGCTGATCAGATGTATAAGACTATACTGGCATCTAGTGGCAAACCTAGAGATAGTATAGCCTGATAATTTTGTAAGGCACTAGACAAGAATTATATATACAAACTGCATAATAACATTATGCTGCTTTAGCAGTCAAATTGGCTAAGATTTTAAGGAAAGACTCATGCTTTCTTCTTTTTCACTGCACTGAATCTTAAAAACAGTAGTCAGATGAAATAAAATTAACTGCAGCATCTTCCAGTGAAAGGTTATCACTATGAAAGACAATAAATCCCAAGGAATATTTATGAATCGTAGTAACCAGAATGTTGAATTTTTGTCATCAGTCTTGTGTTATACATATATTTATTTTAATTTATTTACATTTTTAACTGGATTAGACTTGCTGTGCAGTGCCCATTCTCAGAGTAGATGCAGGGAGAAAAGATATTGCATAAAGTGTTATTTGCACAGGTCCACACAGATATATAATTCAGTTAGTGTACTTAATGAAGTTAGGAAAATGGCACTGCTTTATATTCTGAAGTAGAACAATCTCAGAAGCAGAATATATGCTTGAAGGATAATGTGTCTATGTGTGTGAGCATATGAGTATGTGTGCATTTGTGAGGCTGTGCGAGAAGGCTCACAAGTGCATACATGCATGTGTGTATATATGTGTGTGTATGTGTGTGTGCGTGTGTGGCACTGGCATCTGTATTAGTATCAATTCTGATTTTACTATTTTTCAGAAATCCATGTAGTAGTTAAACTTGAATTCAAATGTAAAAAACAAAGAGCAAGCGATACATGAGAAGGGTATCAGGACTGGGCATCTTCACACCCTGGGGCCATACCCCTCAACTGCATAGATTTTTGCAGAATGGCCAGATTTCTGCCTCATATTTTTGGTCTGTTTCTCATAAAAACTGTGTTTTTTCCAGGCAAATCATTGAGGTTTGAAGTCAGAAAATAATGACAGGCATTTGAGTTTCAGACTTCATACTCCAGAAAATTCATGGTAATGTAAAATCTGTTATTTTATCAGTCATCTAAGTTTTTAAGAACAATACTTTAAAAATATCCCTAGTTTTGTGCCTTTGTTCACCCATTATTTATGGCTTGGTCCAGAGTTCTTGCTTTAAGAGGTTGAGAGGTATGCTTGCATCTTGGAATAAGCTTGGAGAAATAAGGCCTTGTTGACTATGTTAATGAAAGTTGTCAGTCAAATTTGCAACAAAAAAAAAAAAACTTTGATACAAACTACAGAGCACTGTTCGTTTTTTTTAAAAATTCTCAAAATTATTTCTGAGTTTCATGTTTTTATTGCATGAAAGCTCGTTCCAAAAAGAGGCCAAGAAGATGGCAAATTTGCCCAAACGTTAGTAGCTCACACGAATAAAAAAAGCTGAACAGCATAGCACAAGTGCTTTTCTCCATAGGACATCATTGACGGTTCAAGTTCTAAATCTGCCTCCACAATGATTAGCTTTGCAGGAAGATTTCTCCCTTCTTCAAGAGGATGCAACCATGGAGTTGGTATATGTAAGTTTGGGGGTGTGGAGTGCAAAGGGGCAGAAAAAAGGGAGTTTTGGAGTATTTCATTCTTTTGAAATGTCAACTTTCCAGATGTTGGCAAGTCTTAGTAGAACCTAAGTGATATAATGCTTTAAAACCCTAGGGTGATTCTGTTGTAGAAGAACATCAAGAAAATAAACATTACTTTTTACAGACAAATAACTGTAAATAATATTTTTGTTTGTTTATTCCTGTTGAATATAGCACGCTCCTAATGGAAAGGTAACACGTGTGATAAATGTGATTATTTTTACGATGTTTCATAAGAATTCAGTATCAATTATTAACATTTCTCACAGTTTAGTAAAGTTTCAAAGCTGAACTGTTTCCATTGCTGCTACAGTACTTGATTACATTGTGTCTGCTAATTTTCCAGTACACTAGTATATAGATTGTGTGGTTTTCCTGCACTCGAGCTTTAAAACCAGCATTTTTACATTAAAAGGGTTTTCTGACTACACTTCTGTGGCAGAAGTGCGCTGTAGCAAACCTGTCTGAGTTGAGAGCTGCTAGCTGCAAGCTGATTGTTTGTTTTCCTGATTGGTCCATAGACCTTGTTGTTGTAAAACTTGTTTTGCTGATTTTGTATAAGCCCAGTGTTTTTTGCGCTAGACTGCTTTCCATGCAGTGGCAGTTAGTAGTACCTGTACAGATGCAAATGCTATCCAGTTAAAATCTGTCATAGAATAGCTATGTCTACAATGTTTCCCAGTCCCTCTGCTGCTCTAGAAGCAACAGAGTTGTGTAGAGCAGCTTCACCTTGGATAGTTGCAGTTTGCACTGACTATAGCACCCATTTTTCACCTGTATGCTATCACCCCACTTCTCTTAAATCTCCCTACCCTTCTTCCTAGTTAAGCCCGTCATAAAAAATGAAACCTTGAATAGGTGCTTTCCTGCTATCTCTGTGGCCAGAGTGGTGGATGTGGGCATCTTGAGGCAGTGTAGCAATTGTCTCATGTTTACTGACAACAACTTAATCCTGAAACAAACAGAGTATATGGGAGATGTAGTTACACTATGAAAGCTGAGACACAACTCTCACATACTGAAAAATCAATTCAAAAACAGGTTGTCAGCACAAGCACATCATTCCCCATACTAAATAAGGTCTCGACACATAAACCCACATACGTGGAGGTACTCACAAGTAGCTTACTAAAACCTAAGAGGCCTCCTGTATGCTGCCCTCAGAAACTACATGCAAACAAAACCAAGTCAGCAGCAACCACTACACATAAAAATACACATCACAGCGTGTCCACAAGCAAGTGCCTAAGGCGAAACACTTACATTCAAACATCTTGGTCATAGGAGACTCCATTGTGAGACACATGGATGCTCCCCTCACCAGGTTGGATAGAGAGAGGGTTAAAGTCATTTGCATGTCAGGAGTCAGGATTCACCAGAACACATGGGTACTCAGGTCACTCAACCACATATACTAGTATGACTCAGTCATAGTCCATGTAGGTGCGAATGACCTGAGATTTACCTCCCTGGACTATATGAAGAGGGACATGATGGACATCTCTGAATACGTGTCACAAGCTGGCATGAGCCTTGCATTAAGCAGCATTCTACCCTCACCAAGAATGATACCACAATACAAACAGAAAGTGACTGACTTCAATAATTGACTTAGCTACTGGTGCCATTCCAAGTGGATCCAGTATTTGTCAGCCTGGGATGACATAATCGACAGACCATAGTGCTGTGCCAGAAATGGACTGCACCTATTGCTCCTAGGCTTTCAAATACAGGCCAAGGCATTAGCCACCCTCATAGTGCCTTTTTTAGGGGGTGCCAAACCAACAGATCTAACAACGAAACAAAGTCTTCTAATGCCAAGCTGAAGGTACTACTACTTAATGCTAGGACTCTCAACAAGAAACTGCACTCCTAGAAGCTCTCCTCACTGTGGAAAATGCCGACATCTGTGCAGGTACAGAGATATGGTTCAAGGCTGCAGGTAGCATCCTAGCAGTGCAAGGTTACAATTCCTATCACACATTGAGTTCACCCTCTGAAAAAAAAAAAAACAAAGATGGAGGTGTTTCCATTTATATAAAAAATTATCACACCTCTAGACTGGTCAAGCAGGATGATTTGCTTGAGCTACTCCATGTTCAGCTGAACATATACAAAATCCACCACCTTATCTTCACTAGCTACACTTACTATTCAGCCCAACACACTACTCATGAGTGATTTTAACTACCGCTTCATAAACTGTTAAACATATATGACTACTAACATGCAGGCTCAAAGTTTCCTGGACTTTTTCAATGCAAATGACCTGGAACAGCTGGTCTGCACTCCCACTAGAGGCTCAAATATCCTTAACATAGTACTCATAAACAAGAGGGAGCATTGCACCCCCCCCCAACATAATGCCCTAATTGATAAGATCGGATCATAAATCAATCGCCTTTGAAATAAATGTAATGGTAGAACACCAATCTAACCCTAACATCCTAAAGAAATTTTCCAGTGCATATTGCCTTCGATTAAGCAATAGCAGAGGTAATTTTAAAACTTTCCCTAATCCCATGAACAAAGAGGCCTATTCAGAAGTATACACAAATGCCCTATACAACCACTTAACCAACTGCATAGAAACAGTAGCAGCTAATCAAATTACACCCACATCTAGCCAGTAAAACAAGCCACCTTGGTAGACTTCTGGCAGAAATAGACTATACAGCAGACGGAAGAAATTCCTGTTTAGAAGTAAGTGAGGAGGGTGCACAACAGAGAAAATAATCCCTCATTAGTCTCAACATTGAAATCAGGGATCTATGCAAGTCTTCAAAAGCTAGATACAAGACTAAAATAGCCTCCCAAACAAAGTATAACCACAAAGCATTTTTAGTTATGTCCAAAATCTTAAGGGGAAACACTCAGCAATGTGCTGACTTGGCTGTACATGGCACTACCTATACTCAGCTAGAAAAAGTAGCAAACCCACTGGCCTATAAATTCAGCTCAAATGTCACCCCTCCTGACCTCTGGTCACTCCCCATGAAATACCCCCTACCATTCCTTTGTCTGTCATCCATACCTCTCAACTGTCCCGATTTTTGCAGAATGTCCAGATTTTTGACTCATATTTTTGGTCTGTTCCTCTTAAAATTTATGATTTTCTGTCAAATCACTGGGATGTTCTGAGGACTGAAGTCACTAAATAGTGACATGCATTTGAGTTCCAGACTTCAAATCCTTCACAAAATGCATGTTAACACAAACCCTGATATTCTTTCAACTTTCTAAGCTTATGAGCAATATTTAAAATCTGTCCCTATTTTTGGGACTTTGTCCCCCCATTTTGTCAGGCTTTGTTCAGATTTCTAGTGCTAAGAGGTTGAGAGGTATGCTGTCATCACAAAAGAACAGGTTGTCACTGTGCTCTTTAAAGCTAGAAACACAGCATCAATGGGCCCTGATGGAATCCCAGGGTACCTTTTAAATAGTTTAAAACATGATCTAGCAAACCCACTCGGATCTCTATTTAACCAAAGTTTCTGGTCAGGCTTTGTCCCAGTAGAAAAGAGGACAACAATAGTAGTCCCCCCATGAAACTAGCATCCCATAAGTCTGACTAGACACATATGCAATGCTATGGAAAGGATCGTCATGGACCTGATTAACAATGACATAGGAAAGCTCCAGACTTTAGATCCAACCTAGTTCAGCTTGTTTATGGGAGGTCCTCCCTGCTCAGTCTGGTAGACTTCTTTGAGAAGATCATCAGGATCATGGATGAGGGTAAGACAGTGCATACTGCCTACATTAATCTGGCCAAGGCATATGACACAGTACCTTACTCAGGTATTATAGATGTTGTTGTCTTTCGGCTTTTCCCGGTTAGGGGTAGCCACAGCGGACCTCCGGTCTGCTAATGATTGGCAGTAGATTTTGACAAACGCCAAGGTGCCAGCTCGACATTCAACCTTCAACGATTTACGCATGTCTTTCAAATGCAGGTATCATAGATAAACTCCCAAAATTGAGCATAAACCTCTATGTCACCAGATGGATAGCCAAATAGCTCACAAATAAGACAAATGTTGTTAGAGTGGGGGAATCCATATTCAACAAGAGCCCAGTCAACAGTGGAGTGCCACGGAGCCCAGTGCAGGGCAGCCTCCTGTTTAGGATATACTTCTCAGATGTCAAAGCAAATGTAGATGACTGCAAGTTGGAGGCCATCACTGAGTCCTCAAATGATGTTGATATCTTACAGAAAGGTCTGACAGAGACTAATGACTGGTGTCAGAGCCATGGCCTAAAACTGAATGCAAATAAATGCATAATAATAATAATAATACCCTCTGGGAATCAAATACCCTTGCAAATTACAACATTAATAGCACCCTCCCCCAAGAGTGGACCAAGTAGTGAGAGATCTGGGTACTCAGATAGAACTTTGACCACCATATATCCACAGTGGTGAGGTAATCCTTCTATGTGGCCCAGCTTATAAATAAGGGCATTGTATTCAGATTTAAGGATGTCATAATATCACTGTACACAGCCCTCATCAGACCATTAATCGAGTATAATGCACCCATTGGAATGTATCTTGCCTGGCACCTGCAACAGTTGGAACATCCTCAGAGGTTTCTAACAAAAAAAATATATAGAGGGAGTATAACCAACATATCATATGCGGACCGATTAAAAGCCCTATTACTATCACGGTGGTGGTGCTGCAGTAGCGTTGTCGCCTCATAGTAAGATGCTGTCTG
The DNA here is from genome assembly GCF_019279795.1 of Protopterus annectens. Classification (NCBI taxonomy): domain Eukaryota; kingdom Metazoa; phylum Chordata; order Ceratodontiformes; family Protopteridae; genus Protopterus; species Protopterus annectens. The sequence continues at coordinate 223,828,385 of NC_056741.1, forward strand.
GTTCAATTCTCAGCTAGAGTGTCTTCTGCGTGGAGACATGCATGAATGGGTGTACCTTCATTGAAGGTTGTGCATCAGGGCTGGTAACTCAGCACGTAAAAATCAACTACCAATCATTAGCGGACCGGAGTTCCACTGTGGTGACCCCTAACCAAGAAAAGCCAAAAGACACAACAACAACAACTGTATTTAGTTCACTGCTGATTACTGAGGGGTAATATGTGGCTTACCTAGAAGGCAGTCTCTGATCCAACTCTGATGGAAATGTTACATATTCTCAAAATTAACTACACAAGGGTTAACTACCCCAAAGATCTAAACCTGATCACTGATATGAGCAAACCATACTAGAGAGATAGATATATGTCCCAGAGATTGCCCCTCTGGGATAGGCTTCCTATTCATATGAAGCAGAGCCCTTTCCTGACCATCTTCAAGCACAATCTGGACCATTGGATGGAAAAATAGCAAATTCACTCTTGGAGTGGCACCCATGATCCTTATGGACAGACATACTCTGTAAAAATAGTCAAAACTCTATTTGCTAACTTTTTTTGGGGGGTAAAATCTGGATAAAACTGGCTTGGCTTGTAAGGGCATTTGAGCCTTTAGCTTGGTCATCTTCTATGAACCTATGAACTTAGAAAAAGTTGCTTTTTACTTATATACTCCTGTCCTGTCTAATTATAGAAATCCTTACAGCCTAAGCAAATGCTGAACATTTTTGAGATTTACAGATGATGAGCCGTACAACAGTATGGGAAGATAAGTCAAGTACAAATTGTAGAAAAAACATGCGAAGAAAATCCCTCTACACCATCCATGCAAAGGAGTCCATTTTTAAAACAGCTTTGAGATTGCTGCATCTAGAGTGAATGGAATTTTCCCATATGGTAACCTCAGTCAATAAATTAACACCTTGGACAGGTATGTGTTGTCAATTTTATTCAACAGTTAAGCACTTTTGTTTCTCAGTCAAATGGGATCTTTTCTCACTGTTAAAAACATAATTTTCCTTTCCTTAGAAAGCATCAACATGGACTAATGTTATTTTCAGCAAAAGATCAATAAAATAATGCCTAAAACTAATATTAGTTATTCAAAAATAAACCAATGTATGTTCCAGACCTATCAACAGTCCCAATTTGAAGAAGCATTATTATTTTAAGTCTTGATTTACCCCTGCACAGGATGTCCCTATTTTTTGGAGATATGTCCTTATTTACTAGCTTGATTTACTCTTGCACAAGATGCCCCTATTTTTGGAGGTATGTCCCTATTTACTGGCTTGATTTACCCCTTCACACAGTTCTCTGTACTTCCTTCATCATATGTGATTTTTAAACCTGTCTAGAACACAGAAAACAACATACTTGCAGTAAAAATACCTTGAAGAAAGAGGACCCACATTTTACACCTCCATTTTTCTGAATTCTGCAATCCAGTTCATTTAAGTCTACAGACTTTACATTGCCTCTTTGAAAATGTGCTTATATTTTTCCATCACTTTGTCACTTTCTATTTTTAAAGGTGTTTCTGAGTAGTATCTTACATTCCTACTGGAAGCAGGAAGAGTTATACACTGTCTGGTGTTACAAAGTTATGCTAATTAGATGTCCAGAGTTGTTTTGGCTGGATGTACCTACTTTTCCAGGGTTCCTGTTTTCAATGTTTGCAGTTTGAGAGGTTGTGAGGTATGAGAAGTAAACCTTTGTAAAACCTGTTGAAATATAAATATCAAGCATAAATAGGTAGATAAACAGAAATAAATATGGGACCACTTCTTAACCCATATAAAGTAACTAATAAATCTCAGTACTGATCAGTAATATACTTCCACCATTTTATCTTACCTTAGAGCTTAACTGGCCATAATAACAGTTCCCTACTAATAAAAATGTTGTCACTTAACCCTGGCTGATTTGTTTCATCTAAACGTAAAATAAACATTTGTTGAAACCTTTGCAAATCTTGTTCAAAGCAATGGTAGATATATATATATATATATATATATATATATATATATATATATATATATATATATATATATATATATATATATACATGGGTCTACTGTATAAGTTCGAAAATACACTTCTTTGAACTCACACAGTGGACCCTGGGTTATGCGAAAGTGCACTTTTGCGAAACCCGCTTCAGCGAATGGGCCACTACTGATTTTAGTGCAGCAGTTATGGACTTTAGGGTTCAGGCGCGGGTCATGGTAAGGGGATAGCTAGTAGGGCTATCCCCTTACCATGAGCCGTGCCCTAACCATAAGGTCCATAACTACCACACCACAGTGGAGGACATAGCATGTTTTCTTGCTGTCCTCCACTGTGGTGCGATCCGTTCATAGAAGCTGAGTTCACAAAAGTGCACTTTCGATTAAGTGCACTTTCACGTAACTGAGCAGTCTACTGCTCTTTTTCGAATACGTGGTATTCGATGAAAAGCAGTAGACCCATATATATATACACATATATATATATATATATATATATGTATTATATATGTATATAATATATTCTGATATATTCTTGTTTATTTTATATCTTGGCAAACATGCTGTGTCTTGTGAGAGGTCATCCTTGAGAAGCCATGTTTGACCATGTACTGGCAATTATTTTTTGATGGAATGAAAGCCTTAAACAGTTGAGTAAAGTCAGTGATGTGTCCAGTTCAGTGCTGTTTTTTTTTAGTTTTTTTTATTTTAATACTTTTTAAACTGCTTCTGGGATTTGAGGGTCCAGGCATGCATTGCCACATTTTTTGTTTTCTTTATTTGTTAAGTAGATAAACCAATTAAGCACATACCTTTTTTTTCAGAAGAAATCTGTCTAAATAACTGATTTGCTCAGTGTCACGCAGTTGGCAAATGAAGTCTGAGAAAATCCAACCCTTGTCTACATGGGTGAAGATGATTAGCAGTTCATAACCTTAATCCAACACTCCAAACTGCCACTCTCTAGCTTCCATTTTAAGTAGGCTATATGTTGGAGTACAACGATCAGAAAGCACCAATAGAATGAGTTTTCTGAATAGGTAAAATCTGATAAAATCAGCCTAGATTCTGTTCTCAGATTTCACAACAAATGTGCCTGACAGTCCATATGCAACATAGCAAGGCAATTTCTTTAGCCAGGCATCGATGTTACAAATGTAAGGGGTAATCAGCTTGGGAAAATAAAACACCAAGAACTTTATATGGAAAACCAGTACAAAAACTGTGTGCAAAAATTCCCAAAGATGTTAAATGACTAGATTAGGAAACTGGTATAGAAGAATTTAAAAAGAGTATTTACATATAATGTTCTCTACCAAGATGGCAGTGTTGGAGTAGTTAATGTAATACATTATGGGTTAGTTGTTATCTTGTAAACCTAAGTTTTATTTCCACATCTGAAATCTTTCAGGTCTCTCACAAAGACTGAGAAGTGAACCATGTTGCTTTTGTGTTTGATAACAATTTGGAGGAAGCCATGATGAGTGGTATGCTAGGTCACTTGTGCACCATTTTTTAATTTCTCTTACTTTCAGTCAGTGTGCACAGCAGGAGGAAATGTATTTATTTATTTAAAATTTGTTTACCTGGAAATTCCAACTTGGAACAAAGCCAGTCGTCAGCAGAGGCCCAGGAAGAAATGCTCCAGATGCATGTCTTTGAAACATGGGAGAAAACCAGAGCACCTGAAATAAACCCACACAAATGCAGGGAGGACATGCAGACTCCGCACAGAAGGCTCTCCAGCCGAGAATCAAACCGGAGAACCTCTTGCTGTGAGGTGAAAATGCTACCACTATACCACTGTGAAACAAACTGAAATGTGCCAGTCACTTTGTCAAACTTACTGAATATAGAACCCATAAACATATTATAGAGCATAGGTCATAAATCAAGAGACAAAAATAGTCGATTAGGGAGTCTGTACCAACTTAAATCGCATGTCCCTATAATACTCACGTAATCTGTCTTTAAAGGCTGCCAGTAATGTTACTGATCAGAAAGTTAACACAGATTATTCCATTAATTAGTGATTTTATGCTAAGTAAAAAAGGAAACAGAGAAATTCTGGTTCAGCTGTAGAGATTATGAAGGGTCTTATGTTGACTATTTCCCCACAGTGGACCACAAAGCAAAATGAAAGCAAAATCAAAGCAAATGAGGACTAACAAGTAAAAATACTAAAAAAATTGGAATAGCAGTATATGAAGTAAAAGACTAATGGTATAGTATGAAATCACTCAGGACAAGATATACAACAACTGTTCTTTTCCTTTCATAAGATATTGTATAGAATATGAGTTATGTGAAGAGCTCATGTCTGAATGTAGTAGTGCACATAAGAACAACCCCTATATTTAAGCATTCCTCTTACAAGGTGCTAATTGAGGGAAAGTGTTTTACTTTTCTGCACTGGTAAAAGCACGAAATCATCCACAGAAGTTATATTGTATGAAGATTAACTTAGTTTATAAATATATTTGCAATCTCATATGAGCAGTAGAAATGTAAAACATGAAATTCTGAGAATGAAATGCAGGATATTAATATAATGCTTTTTCTTACCCCAGTTTGTAGTAATTGTAAGGTAAGATGAATTGGTGTTTGCACAGGGGTAAGTGCCTCTTGCATGAATAAATGGGGGGGGGGGGGGTCAAAGCTCACTGCACAGAATTGTTATCAAAAAGTTACATTCAGTTTTGTTCAAAATTTCAGTAATGGAGTTATATTAGGATTCTGAATCCTAAAACATACCAGCTCCATTTACAAGTGGTTTGGGTAGAACAACTGACATACGGAAGCACATATTTATTTATTTATTTATTTTCAGTTTGTTGACCGGGAAAGTCCCCTGGGCCCAGTGTGCTCATTTTCAGTGGAGGCCCGGGGAGAAAAGCTTCAACAGCAAAATGCAGTAAAGATTTATGATACAAGTAAAAAGTAAAATGCTGGATACAAATACACAACATATGCTTAATACAAATCCTAGATTATTTACAGTAAAGAAAGGTATCTTTACAATCTTGACATAGGAAGAACATTTTTGATTATAAAAAGTTGGCATTAGAGAACTAGAAGCCAAGGCGATAGACACTTGGTTAGAAGCAGATGGGTTGTTGATGGGTGTATATATTCCATCGAGTCAAGGAATTAGTTTGAGTGGAGGACTGAAGCATTGGCAGTAAGTGGTCAGAAGTACAGCATGGAAAAAGAGGGGAATAAGGGGAGGGGGAGAGCTTGCTAGGTTGGAAGAATGCAGGTCCATTTCCGAATAGAGGAGAGGTAGGAATGAAGCTGTGTTTTGAAGCTCTCCATATTTTCTATTATTCTTAGGGAAGGAGGGAGAGAATTCCATTTTTTGGCTATGGAAAAAGAGAGAAGTAGTTGTTCTGGTGGTCGGTTGGGTTTATGAACAGATATTAGGTTTTTGCTGTGTAGATCTTAGAGTTCTGTTTGGAACATAGGGGACATAGGGGACTAGGATGTTTTTGAGAGCAAGGCATTTGGTGGGGTTGAAGAATAATTTATGAGTAGTGGTGAGTTGGAGGAAGTCCAGATAGTTTGGAAGTTCTAGCCAGTCTAGAGAATTAAGGGTAAGGCAATGATGGGAGGAGGTTTTGGAGTTAGTGGCGAATTTGGAAATTTTGTTATAACAGTTTTCTAATTTGGATGTAATAGATGCAGATAAGTTGGTTAGAAGGGGGATGCCATACATTATGGAGGGAAGGAGATAAGTGGAGGCAAGAGTACATCTGGTAAGAGGTGAGAGAAAGCGGTTTCTTCCTATGAAGTATACCTAGTTTTTGGTGTGTTTTTTTGATGTTTAGGAGTACATGGTTGCCAAATTTTAGGTGTTCGTCTATAGTTACACCTTGTAACTTTGCATAGGGGGTGACTTCAATAGGAGAGCTATTTTGGCTTAGCATTTGGAAAGAGGTTTTGTCAAAAGAGAAGGATTTTGAAGGAAGGAAGATTTGGATTTGTTAGCATTTAGAGAGAGATGATTTTGGAGCATCCAAGCTTCGGTTGCTGAAAAGGCAGTTTGGGTCTTTGCTAAGAGTTCAGGGAGATTAGAAACAGAGCAGACTAAAGTTGAGTCATCTGCATATTAGATTATTTTGGCACTGAGAATGGCAGAGTGAAAAGTGTTGCTAAAGATATTGAGCAGCATTGGTCCAAGAATAGATCCTTGGGATACGCCTGTGGGGGTATAAAGAAAAGGGGAGATACTTTTCCTCTATTTTACATCCTGAGCTCTATCGGACAGGTAGCTTGAGAACCAGGAGAGGGTAGTTAGAGAGAGATTTAGATTTGAGAGATGGCTCAGAAGATTGGTGTGGGAAACAGTATCAAAGGCTTTGGAGAGGTCCAGAAGCACAGTGGATACTATTTCTCCAGAATCTCTGGCACGATTAACTGTATCTAGGAAAGAGAGGAGAACTGTTGTAGTGCTGTGCCCAGGTCAGAAACCATGCTGGGTAGGAGTGAGGAGATGGTATTGAGCTAGGAATGGCATTAGTTGTAGATGAATGCATTTTTCTATTTCATGCACAGCCCTTTAGTGCTTCTTGGTGCTACTAGTTGCATTCCGACAGATAATTAATTTACATTCACTGTAAGGCAGCGAGAGATATGCACTTCACACCTGGCTTCAATTACAGGTATGGTGCAATGAAAACAAGCAAACAAAAAAAGACATTCTCATGGTCAAAACAGTTGTGATGCATTTGGTTCACATTAGCTCCATTACAATTCTAGACTATGTAGTGTTACATATGTTCATACATAATTCCATAGACAGCTTCTAAATCCACTTAATTTAAGATGCAGTTCAGGAAATGCCGAATTCAGGCAGCTACAGTATGATGATGAATGTTGACTTGAGACTGAATTGACTGATACAGTCCTGCCACAAGGTCCAGAATGCTGGTTATGGTTTTGGACAGATGATTAGATGTTTCTTTATGCCCATATTGTGTTGTGTTTATGATGTTGCTCCCTTGCAACGTATCACTTTACTTTCTTGAACATTTGTCTGCATACAACATCTTCAGCTGTCATTTCCTGCAAAAATAAACAAGGAAATAAAACGGTGAGCATGTCTTATTCTGCTCAGTTTGTAATGTAATAATTTTGTCACAGAGCTCATTTTGATTACAGGATTTAGTTGCATAAATTATCCATGCTCATTTATGGTTTCCCATCAGATGGGACAAATATTTGAAAATATGTGTTTTTTTTATTCTAGAACCTACAACAGTGGACTTGCATGAGGTATGCACCTCACCTGAGTACTATTGTTAAATGTTCCAATGAGAAACCATTGAAACAGTGTACCCTAAACCCTGCTGTCAAGATGAATAATACTATAACTACTTTTCTTTCTTGATGAAAGCAAATGGACCTAATCTCAGTTTCCAGCAAAAATGACAACTGATGATAAAGAACAAGGTATTTTTGAATCATTACAATTATGATAATGTCACCAGAAACAGATATGGCAGGGAAATGGATGATATCACCTTTTTAAATTTGAAAATGTAATACTATTCTATGTTCTAATGAAACAAATCACATTCATCTTCTCACCAGATGCAGAAGGTCTCCTTCTAGCCAATGCCTCCAACCTCTGTTGTTTTTTTCTCCCTTCTGAACACAAACAAGTATGTCACCTTCCCATTTTACTGTAGTCTACAGGGGAAAAATATAAAATTGTCATCAGAGTACTGTTTATGCAACAATAACTATCAATGTCTGTATTTTGTATCATAATATGCATTTTTTTATTTTCTCATACGTTTAAGAAAGTAAATGTTTTCCTACAAAAATAAGTATACTGTCATTATTTGTCATTTCCCAAATGCTGTAATTCATAATCAATGTATGCCTGGAGCTCAGGTTTTACTACAGCTGCATATCTCACATGCAGGCACTATGCCTTCTTGTTAAGAGTCAGTGCGTCCACCTCTGGAACACTGTGTGGCAGCAAGATGTATGATAATTCACAGGTGGTCAAACCATACATTTACTGACTGAGGCTGGAATAGTAAAGCCTTTTCTCTGAGATGGGGTAAACTAAAATTATTTTGAGTGAGCAACATTCAGATCATCCTATTTAGTGGGTGTTAGTGCTTTCTTTCCAAAAACCTATCTTTTAGATTTTTTTCAAAAGCTGTGTTGAACACTTTGCTTCATTTGGCATGGCTTTCCTTAAAGCATGTTTATACAGAACTGTCCAGCAGCCCACTAGCTCAGAAATTTGCATTAGTTATTTATTACCCTAAACATAATTCTGTAGTTTAACTCATTTAATCCTGAACAGCAGGAGGTTAATTAACACATTTGCTTCCTGTGGTCTTCTAAGCCAGGAAACCACTTGCTTTCTATGAGCTTTTCTCCAAAATCATCTCCTGAAGACATACTTCATTACATTTTTAAAATCTGATAAATGGCATCAGTTTCAAAAATATAAAATGTCATAGCTCTTTTGCAGACAATGGGCTATACACTGGTGTTCTTATCAAAGGTCTGTCTGTATATGTTGATTTTATATTGCAGATTTATGAAAAAAATATTTTTGCCAAAGAATCTTACAGCAGGTTATATCATTGTAAGATAGCAGTGAGGAAAGTGTTTGCCTGTTCAAGAGCTTCTCAGTGACAAATGGGGATATCATACTGCTGTTTTGTGAAGCTGCCAAATTTATGCAAATTATGCATATGATAATTTCACAGTATTTAAAAAAATATTAATCTACAAAACCATTTCCGCTACATGATAAATAATAGTTGCACCATCATGTGCCTTAATGTTTTGCATATGATGGCACTGTTTGTGCACCTGTACTAAATGCCAAAAAGTGTATAGTCATCCCATTTGGCAAAAACAAAGTGCCAACAAATTACCACATAGGTGGTAATCCATTAAGTACAGAAGAAGTAATTAGGGACCTGGGGACCCAAGTTGATAGCAATCTCTCATTTGACAACCACGTGGCCAAAGTGGTTAGAAAAACATTTTATATAGCCCACCTAATCATGAAGGGATTCACATCTAGATCAGGGGAGGTTATCGTGCCTCTTTACTCATCCCTCATCAGGCCCATAATTGAGTACAATGCCCCTTTTGGGATGTACCTTACCAGACACCTGCAACAACTGGAAAGACCCCAAAAGTACCTCACCAAGAGGATCAAAGGGCTCAAACAGATGTCATATGCTGCCCAGTTAAAGAAACTCCAGCTCTACTCAGTGGCATACTGCCTGTTCAGCGGCGATCTGTGCCTGACGTATAAAGCCATGTCCAACCCGGAATTAATGGACATGCTGCACCTCAGAAAATCCAAATCCCATCGAGCTACGCACTTGAGAGACTTGAACCTCAGCACTGAAATAAATAGGACATGCTGGAGGGACAGATTCATAACCCAGAGGCTCCCTTTACCCTGGAATAAAATCCCAGTCCAGGTTAGGCAGAGTCCCTCATTGACTCTCTTCAAGAGGAATCTTGATGAATGGATGGGAGATCGTAGGTTTACCCCGGGTATCACTTCTGTGTCACTGTTAGACAGTGGCACAGTATACTAACCTCGAAAAAGGGCATAGCAAAATAAATTTAAAATGGGTGGCGAAAGCCAAACACATTCTGGTTAGGCTTATAAATGCCCTAGGGCAGATAGCCTAGTATGAACCTATGAACCTATGTAAGTCACACAGCTTTTTATGAAAGTATGTATATTACAGAATGTCTTCACATTGTCCACCATGCATTCATGTTATTTTTTTCACTATAACCCACTGCTTAAATACACTGCACCCAACATGACAGTATAACACTCTATTTTTGCATTAGTAATGAAAATATGTAAATATTGGCAATATGTCCTATTTTTTCATTACTTTTTGTAAACACTCCTTAATAAGTCAACTCTGTACATCCCGTGCTGACCACTTTACTGTCATACTGGGCAAATCATGTGAGCTTGTAGATCCCATCTTGCTGACTTAGTTTTACATATGTAAATTTACCAGGATTTAATAAATCAGACTTGGAAAATAGTGATTAGTATACTTATTTCAGGAGTATGGGGAAGTCTTCTGCAAAGGTGAGTACACTCTGATAAGATACACAAAAACTCTGCTTCCTTGATAAGTATATTCATGTGGGTAGCAATGAGTTAAATAACCAAATTAATATTATTCTGAAAATTAAATATCTGCACTAATAATGACATGCATCCATTTTTAGAATACTGTCTGGTTATCAGAAGGCATTCTGGCAAACAATGGATGATGGGTCTCATGTCTCTAGTCTAGTGGGTGAAGAGAGAGATAGGATACTAGCGCTATACTTTCAGTCACCCTATAGGTGCCAAACAGATCAACAAACTCTTCATGATTTACCATGGTAGAGCGATGCAGGCACTGATATTGCTGCATATTCCAGATTAAGAAATAAGGGAATAGACTCAGTAATCACTTCTTTGATACCATCAACCAGAACACTTAATTATCTGTAACACATATGTGACATTCGTGTGTTCAACTGATAACTGCAATTTGTAAATAAAGTTAGCAAGGTGTTCCAACCTCAGTGTATATCTGGATATCATGGCAAAGGACAAAGGCCACTCCAACAGATTCCCAATTCAGTAGAAAGAAGTTTAATGAGGTTAGCACTTTCGTACAGGTCAGCGCCTGTACTTCTTCAGACAAAGAAACATATTTAATGAATCACTTATATACCTTCCCCCTCCAAGTAAACCACACCTACTAAAATTCACATGAGTAATTGAAATTCGTAACTGAAAGTTAAAAGTAAATTAACACACAAAATAATCCACTGGAAGCTATCAGTTAAAAACCCTGTGAAGTAAATGATAGAACTAAAAAGCTAAGCAGCCAAAAGTCCTGTAACACACCTAAGACATAAATATATGTTTCAAAAATGTGAAGATAAAAATAAAATGATACAAACAGAAAAAAAAAAAAAAAATATATATATATATATATATGTATCAACTCATATGAGCAACAAATGCATATAATGTTAGATATATTTCATATTAATGAATGCATGTGTATACAAAAGTAAGTCTCAAAGAGCCTGCAATAATAAATATATATATATATATATATATATATATATATATATAAAAAAAATATATATATATATATATATATATATATATATATATATATAAACAGTATGTAATATATATAAAGGAAGCAGAGAATGTTATGAATTCATAAAATTCCTTATCTAATTAAACTCCTTAGTTTCAAGATGCATTATTGAATACACATCATTTATGCCTGAATGATCCTTATCTAATTAAACTCCTTAGTTTCAAGATGCATTATTGAATGCACATCATTTATGCCTGACTGTGAGCTGTCTATCGGGAGCTAGGATCCGCCACATAACACACGCACTCAGGTCACTCCAAAGCAAGTACAAATATGACTCCGTCATTGTCCATGCTGGTGTGAATGACCTGAGACGTACCTCCCTGGACTACATGAAAAGAGACATAGAGGAGCTCTCCGATTATGTAGCCCAGGCTGGTATGACCCTGACCCTGAGCAGCATCTTGCCCTCACCAAGAATGATACCACAATACAAAGACAAGATGATCAGCTTTAACAATTGGCTCAAGTACTGGTGTCATTCTAAGGGGATCCAATGTCTGTCTGCCTGGGATGATATGTTGGACAAGCCACACTGCTTCGCAAGGGATGGCTTACACCTGTCACCACTGGGCTTCCGGATATTGGCTAAGGCTCTTGCCATCCCCATAGTGCCTTTTTTAGGCAAGGCTCAAAAGACAAACCCACCTCCTTAGAAAACAAAATGGAAAAAACTAAGGGTAATGCTACTCAACGCCAGAAGTCTAAATCTCAAGATGCAGGCACTTGATGCACTCCTCAGCATGGAGAACATCGATGTCTGTGCAGTAACTGAAACCTGGTTCAAGGCTCCTGAGAGCACCCCAGCACTACCAGGCTATACCTCGTATCATGCTTTTCGCCCCAAAACCGGGCCGAACCACAAAGGAGGGGAGTGTCCATATTCATAAAGGACACCCACACCTCCAGGTTAGTAGCAACACATGAAGCATCAGAGACCATACAGGTGCAACTAACCATAGGCAAAACTGCTATACAACTGGTAGCATGTTACAGACCACCCTCCCAATCTCAAGAACCCCACTCAGCCTTCCTGAAGACATTGGAGGATATGAATGTATCACAAAATACCATCATATTGGGAGACTTCAACTACCCAAACATAGATTGGGTACATTATTCTAGCTCTAATACCCTAGCCCAAAGGTTCCTGGAATTCATAAATTCAAATGCACTGGAACAACTAGTCACCTCTCCCACTAGGGGAGATAATATACTAGACCTGATCATCACAAACATAGGGAAAAATGCTCCACACCAGAAGTATATACCTCACTAGTGAGATCTGACCACAAACTAATCACCCTGGATATACATATCCCACCTCCACCCCCAGCACAAAAGACCACAGTGAAAAACTTCTCAAAAGCAGACTTCACTCTTCTTAAGACTGAGATGGTATCCTTTAAGCCCACTATGCCAGTGGATACCACATCCCACAATGCCGAATCCTTCACAAATGCTTTCTATGGACATCTCCAACATTGCATGGATCATGCAATCCCAAACAAATCCAAGTCCCTCTCCACCAAATGTAAGCATCCTGTCTGGTGGACCTCAGTCATAAACAAATTGTATAACAAAAGAAGGAAGCTACTGCACGTCAGAGCAAAATCCCATGAAGGGAAGACATCTCTGATCAACATTAGCAGAAAACTACGTTCTCTCATAAAAACATCCAAGGCAAACTTTGAGAGAAAAATCGCTAAGGACACTAAAGATAACCACAAAGCCTTCTTCAGCTATGTTAGAAACCTGGAAACCCTCAGATATGCTCAGAGTTGGTTCACAACAACAAATAATACACTGAACCCACAGATATTGCTAACATTCTGGCTGACAGGTTCAGTACAAATTTCTCCCCTCTTTCACCCCCAAAAGAAGAAATACTTATCCCAGCTGAATGTAATCTCCCTGTCATCTCAGATGTCCAAGTGAGAACCGCCCTAAACAAAGCAAAAAACACAGCATCAATGGGACCTGACGGTATCCCGGGGTGCGTGTTACGTGAACTCCAAGAGGAGCTAAACCCACACATAAAAATACTATTTAACCTTAGCCTTACTTCGGGATATGTACCTGAACACTGGCGTACAGCAACAGTGGTCCCACTCCACAAGGGGGGGTGCCTCTACAGACCCTGGAAACTACCGCCCCATAAGCTTAACTAGCCTGGTCTGCAAAGCTATGGAAAGAATCATTATGGAACTCATAAACAGAGACATAGGGGACCTACAGACACTTGACCCCACCCAGTTCGGCTTTGTAAAGGGCAGATCCTGCCTTTTAAACCTGGTTGACTTTTTCAAACAGTCACTAGAGCCATTGATGAGGGCAAAGCAGTCCATACAGCATACCTGGACTTGGCTAAGGCCTTCAACACAATACCCCACTCAGGCATCATAGATAAGCTAAACAGCTTAAAAGTAAACCCTTATGTCACTAGATGGGTTGCAAACTGGCTAAAGGACAGAACCCATAAAGTTAAAATCGCTGGAGCAATGTCAGACTCAAAGCCAGTCACAAGTGGTGTCCCACAGGGATCTGTCCTGGGACCCCTCTTGTTCAGCATTTATTTCTCAGATGTTAAAGCAAACATGGGAGGGCTGTGGCTGACAAAGTTCGCAGATGACTGCAAACTAGGCGCCATAGTCGATACACCAGCAGACACACACATTCTACAAAAAGGCCTCACTGAAACGGACAACTGGTGTCGTAGTCACAGCCTTAAACTAAATGCCAAAAAATGTATAGTCATCCCTTTTGGAAAAAACAAAGTACCCACAAATTATCACATAGACAGCAACCCACTGAGTACGGAAAAAGTAATCAGAGACCTAGGGACCCAAGTAGACAGCGACCTCTCATTTGACACCCACGTTGCCAAAGTGGTTAGAAAAACATTCTACCTTGCACACCTCATCATGAAGGGATTCACATCCAGATCCAAGGATGTCATTGTACCCTTATATTCCTCCCTCATCAGACCCATGATTGAGTACAATGCCCCATTTGGGATGTACCTCACCCGGTATTTGCAACAGCTGGAGAGACCACAAAAGTACCTCACCAAAAGGATCAAGGGTCTCCAACATATGTCTTATTCTGCCAGACTAAAGAAACTTCACCTCTATTCAGTAGCATACCGCCTGCTCAGAGGTGATCTCTGCCTGACATACAAGGCCATGTCCAATCAGGATCTGATGGACATGCTCCACCTCAAAAAATCCAAATCCATCAGGACCATGAGAGCTAAAGACTTAAACTTCGGCACAAGTATGAATAGGACATGCTGGAGGGATAGATTCATAACCCAGAGGCTTCCCATGCTTTGGAACAGGATCCCAGTTCGTATTAGGCAGAGCCCCTCACTGACTCTCTTCAAGAGAAATCTTGATGAGTGGATGGGAGATCATAAGTTTACCCCAGGGGTCACATCTGTGTCACTGCTAGACAGGGGCACAGTAAACTAATTCTATTATATAAGGGGACCTTCATTGTGTCACTACTAGACAGAGGCACAGTATTCTAGATTTATTCTGTACATTTTTGTACCATTTCATGGGGTGGCAAAAGCCACATCACTATGGCTAGGCTTACAAATGCCCCAGGGCAGATAGCCTAGTACTATACTATGAAACTATGAAACTATGAATGCCTAAAAGCATCACACCTGAGTTGCCATAAAAGCTTGCACCTCTCCAACCATAATGAAGTAGGACCACCCCTAATAGTATCAGTAACTTGTTCTATAACTCTAAAAACAAAAGTGTGATCGGGGTAGTTTATTATGTGCTTTGGAAGTGCATTATCAACCTTTTTATTTTTGATTGCATATATATGTTCATATAACCTGTCCCTGAGTCTTCTGTCTGTTTTACCGATATAGAAGACGGGACATAGTTTACACTTGGCCAAATAAACTATGCTCTTAGAGTTACAATTGAATCTGCCACTGCATTAGAATCTGTAATCCCTGACTGTAAAGAGACATCCAGTGTCAATATACCTACAATAGGGGCAGGTTTCACATCTAAACATGCCTTTTACCCTTGAATTAGAAACCTTACTTGTTTCTAATAAGGATTTCAGGTTTTGTCCTCTTTTAAAAATAACCACTGGCTTGGTTGGTAAACTATTACTGACATTCCTATCAGCTGTAATCAGGTCCCAATTCTTGTACAAGATACGTTTCAAGAGTTGGGCCTCAATGCAAAAGGGGGTGATGAAAGATGAAGAAAATTCGATAGTAGGTTTTACATGTGGACTGATAGTTTCATCACTGGTGACATTCTCTATCATCATCTCGTTTATTCGAGAATCATTCAAGATGGTTTTGTAAAAACCACTGGACCTTTTGAAGGTTACCTCATCTAATGTATCATTTAATAATACCAGTGGGTAACCACAAAAACATGTCCTTTAAGAGTTGGCATTCAGCTAAAAAATCATCAAAGTCAGAAACCGTTCTAGGTGCTTGGACCAGTTGTCCTTTGACAACTGATTTTTTCTGGTGTCCTGGGTGTGAACTAAAAAAATAAAGGAAGGAATTCAAATAAGTTTCCTTCCTAAAAACAGTAGCAGCATAGCACTGTCTAAAATGATCCTTATTCAAACGTATATCCAGATAGGAAAAGCTTTCTCCCTGGAAATCATTAGTGAATCTTAGGAACTCTGTTGTACTGTTCATGTAATCAATGAGTTGCCTAAAGTCTGTTTCATTACCTTTAAAGATGATAAAAATATCATCCAGGTACTGGGTATAAAAGTAGATGAGGTCAGAAAAGGGTTATTGTTCAGCATGTACTCCTTCTCCCAGAACACCAAACAAGATTGGAGAAACTAGCACCACACAGTGATCCCATAGCTACACCTTTTGTTTGTACATAGTAAGAATCGTCAAAATGAAAAAAAGTTATTTGTAAGTATAAGGTCCAGAAATTCTTGAACTAAGTACAATTCATCATTATCAATACCTTTACTTACAAGTAACTGGCTGACCCAGTCAATACCGTGTTCATATGGGATCACCGTGCATAAGTCTTTCACATCAACAGTAGCAAAGTTATAATTTTCCATGAATACCAATTCATTAATATTGGCTAGGAAAGACCAAGAGTCTTTGCATACCTGGGGTTCATTTACCAGAAAGCATTGCAGTATGTTATCAACAAATTTTGCCATAGGGCATGTAATGGAGTTACGCCCGTTGACTACTGGGCGAAGAGGGGGATTGTATAAATCTTTATGTATATTGGGGATTCTGAAGATGATGGGTATTTGTGGTGCTGGCATAGTAAGAAAGTTAAAAATATCAAGTGAAATTTGTGCCTCAATGAATAAATCATTTAGGAACCCCCTGATTTTCCTGTATGCACCATGGAGCTCATTAAGCAAAACAACCTTGTAGTGAGCAAGGTTAGATTGCTTTTGAAAGTTTGTGTTACTCTTAGCCTGGGGGTTTCTGCTTGCATTATAATCTGTGTTGGTCACATTTCTAAAAATCATTTTTGCTCATCTGCTGAGTTGTTGGCTGCTGAGATTTGTCTGCAAACATCAACTGGACACAAGCTGATTTAAGTATACTTTTCTCTGCACTTATTTAAGATTAGATATTTGTAAATATTTGATTAATTAAATATTGTGCTCTCTGTCTATCTGCAGTTAATATCCGACCCTCCCTCCCTGTTTCTGTGGTAGTGTTAATCTTGGTGGCTTTGGAATTGCCCACCCTGCTGTAAATCTGTTTTGGGACACTCCTCCTGGGCCCATCTTATTTGCTCACTCAGCTGAGAACAGTGAGATCATATTTTGACTTCAGATACTCCTACCAGTCCCATCTCCTCTGCTGTGTACAGAGAGAGCACTTAGGAAGGACATCCCCTATAGCATCTTAATCTGTTCTGTTCCCTCCCTCTCCACAAAAAAAATAAAAAAATAAAAAAATAAATTGTACTTCATCTGCTTTTACTGTATTTGTGTTTCTTCCTACTTTATTACTGTATTTTGCTTTTGCCTTTTCTTAAAAGTACTCAATTGAATTTATTCTGCTGCATTTATTACTGCTTGGTAGTAGCCTGATTAAATTGTAACCATTATTCTAAGCCTTTTGGTTTAAGCACTCGACTTCAAACCATTTGTTTTACATTAAGAAGGTTTGTGGTCTGCCCTGTTGTGGCAGGAAAGGTAGCTTAGATTCTTCTAAGTTGGGAATTGCCGATTGAAGGCTCACTGTCTGTTATTCTAAAAGTGTATTAGTTCTGGTTTAAGCACTTGGGCTTCAGGCCAGTTATTTTATATTAAGAAGGTTTATGGTCTGCACTGTTGTGGGATGAGAGGCTAGATTTTGACCTTCTGAGCTGGGAATTTCTGGTTATAGGCTTATTGTGCCTGCTTATTTGACCTGTTTCTTTCTGAAATCGGTCCGCCTTGTTTGCTGTAGCATACACTAGATTCAGGCCTGCTGAATCTAGCTTTGTTTGTATAACTTGAGCACTGATCCAGGCCATCTTTTTTGGAGAAGGTTTCTCTGCACCCTAGTGGCAGGAGTGTGCAGTTAGAACTTGTCTGATTGAAGACTGCTGGAACAGGACTCAGTTTTGAGCTTTTTAACTTGTCAATTGAATAATTTGTTTAAATCAGTTTTTCTCATTTTCTGTTGTTTTATATATATATATAAATTATACTTTATTCACCTGCTTTTACCATATTTGTGTTTCTTCCTTCTTTATTACTTTATTTTGCTTTTGCTGCCTGTCTTTAAAAGTACTAAATTGCATTTATTCTGTTGCATTTATTACTGCTTGTTAGTAGCCTGAGCAAATTGTAAATGTTATTCCAAGCCTTTTGGTTTAAGCATTTGGTCTTCAGATCAGTTGTTTTACATTAGGAAGGTTTGTGGTCTGCACTGTTGTGGTAGGACAGGTAGCTTACATCCTTCTAAGAAGGGAGTTGCTGAATGAAGGCTCAGTGTCTGTTATTCTAAAAGTGTATTAGTTGTGGTTTAAGCACTTGGGCTTCGGGCCAGTTATTTTACATTAAGAAGGTGTGGTCTGCACTCTTGTGGAAGGAGAGGGTAGATTCTGCCCTTCTGAGCTGGGAGTTTCTGGTTAAAGGCTTATTGTGCCTGCTTGTTTGAATGGTTTCTTTATGAAATTGGTACACCTTGTTTTCTGTAGCATAGACTAGATTCAGACCTGTTGAACCTAGCTTTGTTTGTATAACTTGAGCCCTAACCCAGGCCATCTTTTTTTGGAGAAGGCTCCCCTGCATCCTAGTGGCAGGAGTGTGCAGTTAGAACTTGTCTGATTGAAGACTGCTTAAACGGGGCTCAGTTTTTAACTTTTTATTGGTTAACTGGCAATTTGTTTAAATCAGTTTGCTCATTTGCTACTGTTATATATAATATATATATATATATATATCTACATATATATATATATATATATATATATAATATATATATATATATATCTACATATATATATCTATACACACACACACACACACACACACACACACTTTATGTATTGTTGCTTAGTTCGGGTTAAACTACTCCCAGTGCCATAAAGTCTGCTCTTCAAAATTTCCCTTAGAACTAGCCAATTCTTTAGTTTTAGCACTCAAATCTGTTTCTTTAAGCTCAGCACTTGTTCAGAACTCGTAAGCACTAAATAAGCTACAAATTGTTACAGCACTCAACTTTCCTCACTTGTCTAGAGGAAAACAGTTTTTAGTACTTAATAAATAAGCACCTATCCAGGCATGTCTAAGGGTAAGCTCCCGGTGGTTTTTTTCCTGTCTACCTGATGAATCTGGGCATCTTGGGGCAATGCAGCAATTACCTCATGTACACAGACAACCCTCTTCTCCTACCACCTAACACTACAACCTGTGAGAGATGCACTTATATAGCCAAACTGGAAGCAAAGCTCTCTTCACCCAAGACTGGACTAGACAGTCAAGAGGAGAAGGTAAACACTTGCACCACACCACACTCATCATCTAGTCCCTCAAAACCTACACCAACAAAACACACACACACAGAAACACAAAATGCACACCTACATTCCTGGAGGCTCTCAATAAAAATCTGTCCAAGCAAAAGAGACCTCCAAAGCAGAAATACAAGCAACCTCCACCCCCAACACAACCTAAATGACACATAGCGCACAAACTCAGTGTACCACTCAACCACAGCCCATAAGGCACAACAACGTACCCAAAACTCTAGTTATAGCTGACTCTATAGTCAGGCACACTGATGTTCCACTCACCAGGCTATACAAGGAGAAAGTTACTGTCAGCTGCCTGTCAGGTGCCAGGATCCACCACATAATGCACTCGCTCAGGTCACTCCACAACAATTACAAATATGACTCTGTCATTGTCCATGTTGGTGTGAATGACCTGAGATGTACCTGCATGGACTACATGAAAAGAGACATGGAGGAGCTCTCTGATCTTGTAGCCCAGGCAGGTATGACCCTAGCCCTGAGTAGCATCCTGCCATCACCCAGAATGATACTATAGTACAAGGACAAAATGATTGACTTCAACAATTGGCTAAGCTTCTGGTGTCATTCTAAGGTGATCCAGTATCTGTCTGCCTGGGATGACATGATCGACAGACCACGATGCTTTGCCAGAGATGGCCTGCACCTGTCACCCTTGGGATTCTGTATACTGGTTAAGGATCTTGCTACCCCATATAGTGCCTTTTTTAGGCAAGGTTCAAATGACAAATTCACCACCATAACAGGTAAAAGCAAGCAAAATCTAAGGGTAATGCTACTCAATGCTAGAAGTCTAAACCTCAAAATGCACTCACTCGAGGCACTCCTTTAAATGGAAAACATCGACATCTGTGCAGTGACAGAGACCTGGTTCAAGGCTCCAGGGAACACTCCTGCATTACCAGGCTATAATTCATACCACACCTTTTGGCCACATAACCTGGATCAAAACAATAAAGGGGGAGCCATGTCCATATTCATTAAGGATATCCACACCTCCAGGCTAGTTGCTCAGCATAATGCATCTGAGATTATCCAAGTGCAACTAACTCTGGGCAAGACTGTAATCCAAATTGTAGCTTGCTACAGATCCCTCACCATGCCCCAGGATTCCAACTCCTCATTTCTTGATACACTGGAAAATATTAGGGTACAACCCAACACCCTAATAATGGGCAATTTCAACTACCCCACCATTAACTGGGGAAACTACTCATGTATCAATGCCTTGGATCAACTTATTCACACCTCCACCAGGGGCAGCAATATCCTAGACCTGGTTATTACCAACATCGGCGACCGATGTTCCACACCAGATGTTAATTCCTCATTTGTCAGATCTGACCACAAGCTAATCACCCTAGACATCCACATCCCGCCCCCACCCCTCATTAGGGAAACCAACATAAAACATTTCTTCAAAGCCAACTTCACGCTTCTTAAGACAGAAGTGACAAACTTAATGACACCCATGCAGATGGACAATGGAGGTACGACTGCTGAATCCGACACAAATGCACTTTATAAGCACTTCCACGATTACATGGATCGTGCTATCCCTAGCAGAACCAAGATGCTATACACCAAAAAAAGGAAGCCAATCTGGTGGCCCCCTGCCATAAACAAACTCTACAACAGAAGAAAGAAACTGTTGCAAAAAAGTGTAAAATCCCATGATTGGAGGAACTCCCTGGTCAGTCTCAGTAAGAAGCTGAGATCCCTCATAAAATCCCCCAAATCTAGTTATGAAAACAAAATCGCCACTGATTCTAAGGACAACCACAAAGCATTCTATAGCTATGTCAAGAATCTCAATGGAAACACTCAGATCTGCTCTGAGTTACAGCACAATGGCACTTAATATACAGAACCAACAGGTATTGCCAACATCCTGACAGATAGGTTCAGTGCTAACTTTACCCCCCTCTCACCCCCTCTATACTGGAAGAATGCAAAGTTCCTGTATTCATGGCTGCATAGGTAAAAAAACACACTCTCCAAAGCCAAGAACACAGCATCCATGGGACCTGACAACATCCTAGGCTGCATTCTACATGAACTACAGAATGAACTGGCACCCCATATAAGTACCATGTTCAATCATAGCCTCAACTCAGGCTTTGTGCCCACTGAATGGTGCACAGTGATGGTTATCCCACTCCACAAAGGGCGAGTCACCATGGACCCCAGGAACTACCGCCCCATTAACCTGATGAGCCTGGTCTGCAAGGCCATGGAATGTATCATCATGGAACTTATAAACAAAGACATTGGTAATCTCCAAACTCTGGACCACACCCAGTTTCGGTTTGTAAAAGGCAGATCATGTCTCCTAAACCTGATTGATTTCTTTGAAGCAGTCACCAAAGCCATAGAGGAGGGTAAGGTGGTTCACACAGACTAGCTAGATCTCACCAAGGCTTTCAACACCATCCCCCACTCTGGAATTATAGATAAACTCACTAAACTAGGTATAAATCCCTATGTCACAAGATGGGTTGCCAACTGGCTCACTGACAGAACCCACAGTGCGAAAGTAGCAGACTCCAAATCTGACTTCAGACCAGTAACAAGTGGAGTACCACAGGGTTCAGTCCTGGGTCCTCTCCTGTTTGGTATCAATTTCTCTGAAGTACAGGCTAACACAGAAAGTCTTTGGCTAATAAAGTTCTCAGATGACTGCAAACTAGGAGCCATAATCGAAACTCCTAATGATGTGGACATCCTACAAAAGGTCCTCACTGAGACAGATGCCTGGTGTCAAAGCCATGGCCTCAAGCTCAACACCAAAAATTGCATTGTCATCCCCTTTGGTAAAACCTCTGTACCCATGAACTATCACATAGGTGGTAGTCTGCTTAACACTGAAAGCGTGATAAGAGACCTTGGGACACAGGTGGACAGCAGTCTCTCCTTTGATAATCACATCACCACATTAGTCAGGAAATCCTTCTATGTGGCACACCTCATCACAAAAGGTTTCTCATCCAGGAAAAAAGAGGTCATTGTTCCCCTCTACTCGGCACTCATTAGACCCATTATTGAGTACAATGCCCCTTTTGGTATGTACCTCATAAGACATCTACAACAACTGGATTGGCTGCAGAAATACCTCATAAAGAGGATTACAGGCCTCAAACAGATGCCCTACGCAGACTGTCTAAAAAAACTACAGCTTTATTCCATCGCATATCGCCTACTCAGAGGCGATCTCTGCCTAACATACAAAGCTATGTCAAACCCAGAGCTGTTGGACATGCTCCACTTAAAGAAATCCCAATCCTTCCGAGCTATACACTCTAGGGACCTAAACATTGTCACCACAATAAACAGAACATGCTGGAGGAATAGATTCCTGTCCCAGAGACTTCCCATACTCTGGAACAAACTACCTATCTATATCAAACAAAGCTCTTCATTAGCACTCTTCAAGGAAAATCTTGATGATTGGATGGGAAATAGGAAATTCACCCTGGGGATCACTTCTGTGGCTCTATTCGACAGAGACACAGGAAAATAATTTTCTTGGGTGGCAAAAGCCAGGGTACCTTTTTGGCTAGGCTTATATAGGCCCTAGGGCCAATAGCCTAGTACCTACCTATGAACCTATGAGCAATATCCAGAAGTAAAGACATTTTCTCTTTATACAAGCTGTTATCCATTATGACAATACCCCCAGCCTTGTCTGGTTGTGATATCCTCAAATTACTGTTAATTAACTCCTTTAATAACATTCTTTCATCCAAGCTTAAATTATCAATATCTGGGCCATTTCTAAATAATCCCAAATTCCTCAAATCAAATTCACAGATAAGCTCGAATGCCATTAAAGTGGGATGTAAAATAGGATTAAACGTGCTGTTAACATGAAATGCATTTCTTGCTGGTTGAACATTTTCATGATTCAGCCCCAGAACCAACTTTAGGTTAAGCTTCCTCGTAAATAGCTTTAAATCTATTATGGTTATGGCTAGATCAATGTTTTTAGAGGGAACAAAAGTTAAACCCCTAGCCAACACATCAGTCAACTCAGTATTCACAAAGAAAGTGGAATAATTGAAATCTTTAAAGTCATTTATGCTGTTAAATACAATATTCAGATTACAGTCTTCCAAAATAATGTCAGAGGATGAATTATTGCTCAAGTGACGGTCTAAGCACTCACCAGTGAAGCTGGAGGAACTGTTGATTAAGGACGTGTTTGCCGTTGATTCCTCTGATTTCTCTTTTTGTTGTTTTGGTGTGATGGATTCCTCTGGCCATTGTGCAAACCCCTGCAAATATTCTGAGTGTTTTCCTGTGGTTCAGAATGAGAATAAGAATGGTCGTTGACAGAATCAGAGAAATTAGTGTTGATTCTGTTGTTTTGTAGTCTTTCACTACAACGAGGACCTTCCGTTGTTGGAGAGGTGCTGGCCTGCTCACCGGTAGGGTTGTGACGAGGTACGTCGTGATGCTCAGACTTCCCTGCATCATGAGGAGTTCCGACGTCCAGATTAGTGAAAGTAGAATGCCCTCCCCACTGCTGAGAATCAGAGGGGTGTGGATAAGCCATTCCTCTGCCGTAATCGGCTTCATCCCTGGACATATTTTTAACCTTGGTGGATCTGAGTTTAATGAGTTGAGCGTCTATGCTAGTAAAAATACACTCATAATCATACTTATATCTGGTGAAATCATGTTCAGATAAAATAGTTGCATCTAATGTCTGTATTTCTTTCTCCAAGATCTTAATCTGTTCATTGTAATGGGTAATAAAACATTCCATGAGTTGCAAACCCTGCTTGTTGAACAGTTTCAGTAATTCATCATGAAATGGAGAGTCAGGAATAAGACCTGTAGGGTAATACCAGGTCCTTAACCCTTTAGGTACAATATTTTTATGTATACACTCACAGAAATAAACCACTTCTAGCTGCAATTTCTTTAGTTTAAAGGATTTTGAATCCAAACTCCTTAGTTTGTTTGAAATATTAGTAGAATCCATATCAGTGGATGTAACTATATTAACAGAGTTATTTAAGTCGAAATCAGGCATTGGTTGTAACCAGTGCTATAAGTTACAACCAACAGATAGTATATTATTTGAAGGGGCTTGAAAATTCTGCCCATTGGCTGCATTACTGTTCTGGTTCAAGTCTCTGGTAGCTGTGTTAATTCTAACACCAGAGGACCCACCTTGCACATTGGAATTCTCCTCACCATGACCATTAATGGAACCTAGGTCACCTGGGCAGTAGTCAAGGCTTTATGCCTCTATGGCACTGGAGCAACTTATTGCAGGGTAGAAAACTTTTCTTCTGTGTTGACAACCTTGGCCAGGGATATTTAAGTGGAAGTCATCTTCTTTCTTTCTAAAATGTCTGCAGCCATGAATGTTATGGTGTTTTTTTGTGAATGGTGGTGAAGGATTTGAGATTCTGCAATCCCATTTTTGACATGAGTGGAATCAAAACTCCACTGCAGTCCTTTTAATTTAAGTCCCACCTCACCACCCTTCTTCTGCTTTCCCGTACACGTGCTTGAACTGCCATCATCTGTTCTCATCGATCTTCTTTGCAACTGGAGCTGCTTTGTCTTTGGCACTGATGTCCTCGTTTCTTCTTCTGTCGTACAGTGTGCATCATACCACCTGTCACAAACACTTCATCTCTATTACCTCTAGAGTCCTCAAATGTTCTGCTTTCACAGCCCATTTTTTGTACCATGTAGTAATACTGGTCTCATAACTGTTTTGTACACCTTACCTTTCAGCTTCTTTAGCATTCTTCTGTTACACACTACTCCTGGCACTCTGTGCCAATTGGCCGCAGCCCCTCTGATTCTAGCTTTGACCTTCTCATTCAGACTTTTCTTCCTGTTTAACCATCTCTCCCAGATATTTGAAGTAGCTAACCTGTTTTACAATTTTCCCTTCTATCACAGTTCGACTTCTTCTGATATCCCCCATTTGCTGCCATTACTACTGTCTTATGTGGTCAGTTTTATGTGCTGCGACTTCAGTTGTGCATTTCATTTCCCTACCATCTGCTGAAGTTCTTGTTCAGAGCTTGCATAAAATGCCCCATTTTCTACATGCAGCAGCTTTGATGATATGACCCCACTGACAAGTTTGTTAATGTAGTCCATCCTGGGTCTTTGTACATAGCCTGTGCTAATTCTGCCAATGTTTCTCAGACTTTGAACTATCACAGCACAGCCCAAATCAGCATTCTTGAAACCTTGTCATATGCTTTCTCCAAGTCTAGGAAGGCCCAGTTGGACTCTTTCTTAATCTCTAGCTTCATCTCAACTACCTGTCTCACAGCAAACAGAGGTCAGTTGTGCTGCATTCTGATCTAAATGCAAACTGCTCATCTCATATTTGACTTTCTAGTACACTTCATATTCATTTACTGATCGCCCTGTCCAGAACGTTAATGCAGTGTGACTTGAGTTTGATATGTCTATACTGATCACAGTTGTGAATGTCCCCTTTGTTGTTGTACACTGGCACTACCATGCTTATGCTCCAATCATCTGGGATACATCTTTCTCTCCACATTGTTTTAAACACCCTCTGGAGCTATTTCTCTCCTAATTCACCCGGCATATTGATTATATTCACAATGACTTCATCTAAACCTAATCTTTTCCCTGACTTCATTTTCCCAATTGAAGTTCTCACATCTTCTAGGGTGTGCTCCTCCTCATCATAAGCTCTGTCTGAGGAAGTGAAGCTTCTGTGTTTTTATTTTCCATTCAGAAGCTGTTGGAAGTACTCCTTCCATCTGCTTTTAATGTCCTCTGGACTGGTGAGTAGCTTGTTGTTGGCATCTTTCATGAAGGATGCCCTAAGACCATCTTCTTTATTTTTCTAGCTTTGCCTTGCAAACTGACAGTTTTTTTGTGCCAGCCACTAAATCACTTTCCAGAAACTGGTAGAATCCTTCTGATGGCTTATTCTTTGTTACTGCAACTGCTCTTTCAGTCTGTTATTCCTTCTTTGCTTAGTGCA
Source organism: Protopterus annectens (assembly GCF_019279795.1). NCBI lineage: Eukaryota > Metazoa > Chordata > Ceratodontiformes > Protopteridae > Protopterus > Protopterus annectens. The sequence goes on from NC_056741.1 coordinate 223,854,590, forward strand.
TCTTTTCTGTATCACACTTTTTCCTGGACTCCTTATTTTTGATAATTTCCTAGAATTTTCATTCCTTACAGAGTTTATTTCCTTACTTATCATCTTCATATCTGTTCCACAGGTCTCACATACGTTGTTTTGATGTGCTTACATCCTTCTTCAACTCCGCTATTTCCTTTTCTTTCTGGGTACTAGTGTTCCTGATTATTTCTTTGAATTTTTTTGTTCTTGTTAAGTGACTCTTTTTGCAGAACTCCCAGGAATAATCTTCAGCTCTTCTAATTTATACGTTTTGCAACCTTATTACCTCTGTATTTTCTAGTACTGCGGTGGTGGTGCTGCGGTAGCGTTGTCGCCTCACAGTAAGACATTGTCCTGTTCGATTCTCAGCTAGAGCGTCTTCTGTGTGGAGACATCCGTGAATGGGCGTACCTTCGTTGAAGGTTGTGCGTCAGGGCCAGCAACTTGGCACGTAAAAATCTACTGCCAATCATTAGCAGGCCAGAGTTTCGCTATGGCAACCCCGCACCGGGAAAAGCCGAAAGGCACAACAACAACAACATTACCTCTGTATTTTCTACCATCCTCAACAGCTGTTCCTCTGTCAAGTATACATGTAAACAACAGAAGATGTTCTCTGTCAGCCACCTTTCCTTCTTGTGCTCCTGTCATGATGTTGATGTTTTCTCTACAAACTAAATTCCATATAGTAAGGTAAATGCAAATTTTTCACGATCAATTTTGAAAAAAAGTCATGAGGCTGTCATCCTTTACTAACTCACCACCTTATCCTGTCCTAAACCATACCTCAAGTCCATTTTTTCCTTCCCATACAGTTTAATTTTTACCAGTGAATTAACTCTTTCATTGTCTTGCATCTAGTGATGTTGCCTTCTTACCATATGTTTTAATGGGTCTATGTCAGAAGTCTGAACATTCAGAAGACTGAAAATCAAAATATCTAAAACTCAAAATATCGAAAAAAATGTTAATGCAGGGGCAATCCCCCTGCACCCATTATGGGGGGGGGTAACCCCCACACCTCCACACCCCCTGCTAAATGCATATATCAACTCCGAGATCACACAAAAGTGGAGAAGGGGTAAATTCCATTTTTGATATTTTAATTTTCAGTCTTTTGAACTTCTGATCTTCTGAAGGGGACCAGTTTTAAGATATATTTTTCCTGTCATAGTTTTTCCAGGGTCTCCCAGCTGCTGACTTTGGTACATTTGAAGACCCTGTTTTCATTCATTGATTTCTTCAGCATTCTACACATTTGATTCATTTGATTTCTAAACAACTTTTTCCCCCTAAACTAATAAGTCCAGCATTTCAGCAATTCTTTTCTTCATAACTGAGTTAGTCTGGGATGCCATATCCTACATTTAAGTACATATAGGTGGTTTTCAGCTAGAAACTGAAATGAAATTGCCTTCCGAATCCAAGGCAATCTAAACTTCCTCTTAAGCATCTCAGTTTGGTGAGATGTTCACCAAACTTGAACACTGGAAGTACTGCCTTAAGTTCTATATATATCTTTTGGTTTTGAAAGAATCATTCAATGTAATACCAAATAACATCCTTGAAATAATAAAGAAAGCTATATGTAATGGGAGTTTCCACAAATGAATCGTACCAGATATTGAATCTCTCATGTAATTGAGATGCTTGTAGTGGAAGTAAAATTAAAAAAATAATAATGTCTGTAGGATTTCTGTACACTTAGGAAGAGGTGTAGTTTAACTACCTAAAAATGAAAAGATTGCCTTACTTGTGAAAGGTTTCCATTAAATACCCCAAGGAATTAAGGAAAGTATTAAGATGACATAATATGATATGAACATGAAAAGAGAGATAACATTCAGTTTCCCCCATGCCCTCCAAACAAGTATCTGAACTATTTAGACTCTATAAATCTATAATGAGATATGCGTATCTAAAGTTGGCTCAAGAACTGTTATAAATTACCAGGAACAGTTTTATATTTATGCTTCTCCGTGATATCAGGATCAAAGATTCTACCTCATCTGATAGTTTCTTAGGTGTGTACTCCTGCAGAAGATATACTTTATATTACATAACATCATGACAGACGAATACACCCTGCTGAAGATATACTTTATATTACATAACATCATGGCAGATGGATACACCCTGCTGAAGATACACGTTATATTACATAACATGGCAAACAAATACATCCTGCTGTAGATATACTTTATATTACATAACATCATGGCAGATGAATACATCCTGCTGAAGATATACTTTATATTACATAACATCATGGCAGATGACTACTCCCTGCTGAAGATATACTTTATATTACATAACATCATGGCAGACAGATACACGCTGCTGAAGATATACTTTATATTGCATAACATCATGCCAGACAAATACAGCCTGCTGAAGATATACTTTATATTATACATCATGGCAGACAGATACACCCTGCTGAAGGGTTCCCATTCAGAAGCCTGAAACATCATAAGCCTGAAAATCAAAATCCTGAAACCAAAAGCCTGAAAATTCAGAATCCTGAAAACTCAAAATCCTGAAAGACCAAAATCCTAAAACTCAAAATCCTGAAAACACAAAATAGACATACTGATGTCATTGTGGCTTTGCTATTGTTAGCCCTGTGGTGTTAGGTCATGCGTTGGGGTCAGGTAAGTGTGGTTGGTTTTATTTTAGGGTTAGGTGGTTTAAGTGAGTTAGGGTTAAGGCAGGTTAGGCATGTATGCAATAGTGACAAATATTGGGGTTAGGGCTTAAGTGAGTTAGGTTTAGGGCTGGTCAGGTGAGTGTGCGATAGTGACGGACCTTAGGGTTAGGGTTAGGGTCAGGGTCAGTTGGTAGATATTAGTGTCTTTATAGTGACATATTAGCATTATTTGTGTTTTCAGGATTTTGAGTTTCAGGATTTTGGTCTTTCAGGATTTTGGGCTTTCAGGATTTTGAGTTTTCAGGATTCTGAATTTTCAGGCTTTTGGTTTCAGGATTTTGATTTTCAGGCTTATGATGTTTCAGGCTTCTGAATGGGAACCTGCTGAAGATATTTTATTTTATTTGCAGTTGGTTTACCAGGATAGTCCATTGGGTCACAAAGAACCCGTTTTCAATGGAGTCCTAGGGAGAAAAGCGCCAGAAACAATTGGAAGATTACAGTAAGATATTTTGTTACAAATTATATAGTTACTATGGCTTAGTAAAAAACATTGCAAGTACTATAGACTAGTGATTAATATACAAATATTACAATCTACAAAAGAAAAATGACAATATGATAACTCAGATGTATTTATGTAACATGGGAGAAAACCCAGATGAACGCAGGGAGGACATGCAGAATCTGCACAGAAGGCACCCCAGCCAAGAATCGAACTGGAGAACCTCTTGCTGTGAGGCGACAACTCTACTGCTGCACCATTGCACCGTCCATAAATGCTCTAAGATACAGCCATTTGACACCCTGGAAGAACTGTCAACACATGGCTCTGAAGATGCTAACTGTATAACCAAATGCAAATAAAAATTTATGACCCTTGTCTTCCCATACCAAAAAGAAATCAAGTGGGGAGAACATACATAAGGCTTACTTCTACACAAAACTGCCTTTATATTACATAACATCATGGCGGATGACTACACCCTGCTGAAGATATACTTTATATTACATAACATCATGGCAGACAGATACACCCTGCTGAAGATATACTTTATATTACATAAAATCATGGCAGACAGATACACCCTGCTGAAGATATACTTTATATTACATAACATCATGGCAGATGAATACACCCTGCTGAAGATATACTTTATATTACATAACATCATGGCAGACAGATACACCCTGCTAAAGATATACTTTATATTACATAACATAATGGTAGACAAATACACCCTGCTGAAGATATACTTTATATTACATAACATCATGGCAGACAGATACGCTCTGCTGAAGATATACTTTATATTGGATAACATCATGGCAGAAGAAGACACTTCATCTATCAATGCTTATCCTTTATGCACATCTGATATGTACTTGTTGGTTTTGCTTCTTTACATATTAAACCTACTAAAATGATTTCTCATGGGACCCTAAAAAAGGGAAATGTACCAGCCTTCTGAAAAAAAGCAAAAGGCATTCACATTACTAAGGATGGGGCAAGGCAAAACACAAGCAGGCTTTGCCGTTTTGAATTGGTAAGCCCATTAGCAAACATTTTCGACTGGTATAAAATATACCTGATGGGACTTAGAAAACTCTCTGATTCGTTAACCATCGTGTAAACTTCACATGAAGCCTGTATAATTTAAGGGCATTAACTCGATGAGCATCAGAGCACATTGAATACGTATGCAGCTCATCATGCTTGCACATTTATAAGCATTTCTTTGTGGCCGGTAACTGATATCTCACCATAATATGCGAACTAAGTACAACATTTGCATACACATTATTTTTCAAGAAACCTCTAGCAAGCAGACATCTACCTATGTCAACTGTTTGAATTCATCTTTTCCAGTGCACAGGGTGAATTTTTGGGATCTCTGTATACTTACTATTTGGAATTGTAATACAATAGTTCAAAGCAGAAGTCACAGTAATACACCTGCACAGCCACGTATGTGTGAACACTAAACAGATATACAATGTAATGTCCACTGTGCAATGCATATTATTGGCATTTCTTAACTTCACTTATTTATAGTGATACGCAGAATGTAAACAAAATATTGACGACTTTCTAAATATTACTAACTGCTCAGTTAAAAGGGCAAGCATAAAATGGGTTACTATTTCAAAAATGAAAAATACATAATTCAAAATGTAAAAATATTGATACAAACATGTATTTAGTATATGCTGGAAATTTAAAATTCTGCCATGTGTAGCAACTTGCCTTCTCTGAATGTTTTCTTGAATTGCATAAAGAGGTCCCTTTCCTCCTCTAACTTTACATAATTATTGTAACCAGTGACACCAGGCCACCCAAAAGTATGAATGCCTTCTGATCAGGCCAGAGTACAAAACATGCTCTGTATAAACTCTTGGGTATAATATTAAAATTATTTCATTTTCAGAGAAAGGCTGTCTGTGTGATGAAGGCAGACCTCCCTCTGCCTTTCTTGCTGTTATTAGCCCCTGATAATATGTTTAACATGTGATGTAAGTTGTCTGACAGCATACGGCACCACAGATTTTGAGACTGGTTTACTGTCTCATCACTGGCCCCAGGGTGAAATGCATAGAATGACATATGAATCACTTGTCACATGTTTGAAAGGCTCAAGCCTCAGTGTCTGACAGAGAAAGAGCATCATTTCAGCTCCTTCTTTAATGCTGTCAGAGAACCACATGAATTTGGGGAAGGGGGTAGTCAAAGTATGAAAAATGATTCACTTTTCTGAAAAGTCCAAAAATTCTCTTTATTTAGCTGCTCTGCTCTCCTTTTCATAAAGTTTTGTGGATTAACAAACCCAAACTAGAATGACGTGAATAGTCTAATTCTTATCCTTAGAAGAAAGAAATGTACTTTGACCTATCAATGTATGAGTTTCACATTTCCACAACTACTAAGCCCACCTCCTACTTGACTATCATGCAAAGTAATATCAAAAGTATTTTTGAGAGGGGTGCTGCGCTTTATTTATGGAGGCTCTTCCTTAAGCTCCTGATAACTCTGACGTTGCAGCAACTTGTACAAAATGTAATAACCACATTTCCATATTTTTATGACTTGATGTGACATGGGAAGTAATATATTTAAGATTAGTGTGGTGGGAGTAGACCCCCCCCCCCGCAAGAAGCAGATTCATGGAACACAGCCTCCTGTTAAAACCTTGTTCAGAATTCATCATCCAAAAGACAAGTATGGCTGCAAAATGGGTGGTATAATTGTCAGCATCACAGTTTAGGCACAGTAACCTTGGCGGCTATAGGCTAAAGTAGATCTGAGGAAAACACATGTTAATTTATGGATTGTCTTGCATTTTGCACGTCTTGCATGCCTAAAATCATCCAGACTTGGTTTTTCAGTTCCTTAGAAGGCTGTCCTTCTTTGTAAGTCTCCGCCTATCTTGTTGAAAAAATGCTGATTCAGGCAACGATCATGTCTTCTATCTGGCATGCATTGTAAAATCCCCAGCATCATGTTAAATTCTGACTCGGCAGACAACCTAAAGCCTTACATCAGCAGGGCAAGGAAATCTGTTCTTCGGCCACGACTCATATGAGATTCCTTAACTATCTTTCCCTCATGTTCTACTGGCAGACTGATTTGTTAGCTCAAGCTTCAGAGGAACTTGTCTTCTTGCCTATGTCTTCGGATTACATGCTAATACAGAATCTACTTCACAATATCTTTAAAGCAGGATTTTCATATAAGTACACTAACAATGACAATGATACAGCAGCCATGATAACTCAGTTTCTCTATTTTGTACTTGAAAAGATAATGAAGCAAAATACAGGATTTTCCATTAAAAGTGGAATTTTAATTGCTAATCTGTGCATTACATTATATAGTAGGATCTTCAATGCAGTAATACTGCTAAATCAGATGTGGAGAGCATGTATTTCCATCTATAGTGCAAACGAACACAGGTTTTCAAATTCCAAGGCCCAACACTGCTATTATTTTTCTCTTGTCACCTGACTCAAATGGTACACAAATCCTTGTAGCTATTCAGCATCACTAACTACCCGCAGCAGGAAGAAGGTTCTCGAGTTTCACCAAAGCAAGGATGGTGATTGCTCAAAACAAGTGAGTCACAGATGTCATCTTTAAAGGCCATGTTGAAGACCTGATCATCCTGTGATGAGGAGCTTATTGTGTAACTCTTGTCTTGGGAAAGAAATTGCCTAGTAAGGAAAAAGGTCGGGTGGCATGATGCCAGGATAATCCTATGGGCTAGGCTTGTAAAGGCTCCAGGGCCATTAGCCTAGTACACACCTATAAAGTTATGAACCTATGACTGCATTTCCACCTTGGCTTTGCATTAAAAACCATAGGAGGTAATGGTCCATTATGGACCCCAGTCAAGTTCATACTCCATTTATATGTTTTTCATGACCATTTTTACAGGGATAATGTCATTGCTGCTTTGAGGCTTCTGCACAATGTTGATAGATATAATGGGTACCTACTGGAGCATCAAGCTTTAGAAACTCCTCAAAAGAACAGTTCAGTTTTCCTACCAATTATTATTTTTAATACAGATTCTCAATTTTAGCTTTTTCATGTGCACCTTGGAGTTTAACAAAATTCTGATCTTGTATACAGAAACTTGATTTGGGATAATTTTCTTTTGCTCCTAGGTCTGAGGGTTGACTGCTGGTAGTTATTTTCCAATCATTCCAGGTATCACAACTTGTTTGAAATCTTTTTTTGCAATACTTGTGGTGGGATTTTATCAGCTGGACGTATGACACATTGCTTCCACTACAGGACAAGGTCCTCTTTTTTTTTTCAGGCATGAACCTTTGTTTGCAGTTCTCAGGGAACTGAACTCCTTAATCACCTTACCATAAAAGGTTTAGATGTTTTCCTCTTCTGCTGTCACTCAGTGCAGCCACCGTGTTTTGCAGTGTCTTAAGCCCATGATCACGAGTAAACTGTGTCTTAATATTCAGAGTAGCTTTTCATATTCTTACCTAGTAGACATTCTTAATTTCATTATCATGGTGACTTCCCTCCAGAACTTGGATCTTAGCTGTCCTTTCACATTCCCATGCCAAAGAATCAATTTGTGTCACATGTTCCCCATTGTGTGAGAGT
>NC_056741.1:224547376-224562376 GCF_019279795.1 Protopterus annectens
CTAAAACCATTAAGTCTTATCAGGATGACAAAGGAATGTTTTGTATGGTTACAATACAAATTAATGGGAAGACTTACACTTTAATTAATGTATATTGGATACCTGGAATTGGTATTAATACAGTGAAACATCATCTTGATAAGATCATATCATTCTCTATAGGAGATATTATTTTAGCTGGTGACTTTAATTGTATACTACATGAAAGTGATACTACCACTATAGGGAAAAGAAGAATTACATCTAATGCAAAACATTTAAATGATTTTGCTAATTCTTATCATTTGAATGATATTAATAATCAGATAGATTCAACATCATTACCATACACCTTTTTTTCTAACAGATACAAAACTTATTCAAAAATAGATAGGGTCTTTATTTCTAACCAGATGGCAACAGATTTAATTAATTCCAAAATCATTTCATGTCCTATATCTGATCATAATTCAATTGTTTTGAATTCATGATAAAAATACTCATAATGTTCAGATCAAAAGGATACCAGCATACTTAACTCAACTAAAAGACTATAAAGAATATATACTTTCAGAAGTAAAACATTTTTAGACATAAATAATACTCCTGAAGTCTCCATTGTTTATGTTTGGGATGCCTTAAAATCATATCTATATGGACAAAGTATCAGATGGGATAATAATAAAAGGAAATCTTGGGATAAGGAATTGTTAGATATTCAAAGTAAATTAGACTCATAAACATAATAATAAAGAAAATATTATGGACAAGAAAGTTATTGAAGAAATAAACAAACTAAATGAGAAATACAAAGAAATTTTAACTCATAAAGTTAAAATAACTTTAGAGAATACAAGTTTTGTCTTATTCAATAAGCCCCAAATACTTACATAGACTTAAAAATAAAACAAAAGGTTGAATAAACAAAACCATATCAAAGAAATCTTTTCTCTAAGGAAAAGAAGAATGTTTCTAGTATACCAGAAATACTAGATGAATTTAGAAATCACTTTCATAAAATTAACCATAATAACATTAACATGGAACCTAAAGATAAAATAAAGGAGTTTATAACCACAAACATGAATAAAAAGCTTAATAAACAACAGATTAAACTATTGGACAAAAGTATTTCATATACAGAGGTTATTACACAAATAAATAAGCTTAAATCAAACAAAGCACCGGGTAATGATGGTATTATACCAGAGATATATAAAATCCTTTCTAAAAGTACATATTCATTAATACATAAGGTTTTATTTTGGCCCAAACTGAGTTAATAACCCCCATCTTGGCAATATACATTTATTTCGCCAATTTTAAAACCTAATAAAGATCCAACTAGATGTTCTTCATATCGGCCCATCTCATTACTTAATGTTGATTATAAAATGTTTATGAGTATCTTTGCTGATAGATTGAAGACAATCATTCCCGGCATTATAGATATAGATCAGACAGACTTCATTGTAAATAGAAATACTTTTGATAATATAAGAAGAACTTTAACATTAATTGATTTTGCAAATAGGAAAAAGAAAGATTTAACACTTATTAGTCTTGATATAAGTTCAGCATTTGATTCAGTAAGTTGGGACTATCTGTTTACCTTAATGAAGTGCACAAACTTCTCAGATGCATTTGTAAATCTAATTGAGCATTTATACAAAGGAACGTTGGCTTATATTAAGGTAGGAACATATGTTTCACAAAAATACCCATTCTTAAAGGTACAAAACAAGGATGTCCACTTTCTCCACTATTATTCACTTTAGTAATGGAGCCTTGGGTTAATTTGATCAGAAACAGTACTGACATAGAGGGTTTTGAAATAGATGAAAATACAACATCAAAATTCAACTTTTGCAGATGATGTTCTAATTACATCAGCAGGATCTAATTCTTCTATGCAGTCTCTATTTGATAACATGATGAATTTTAAAAGTATTTCTGGTTTAATATTCAATGAAGAAAAACCTAAATACTACCTATATATACATGAAAAATATTCTCATTAGTGATTTTACTAAATATGTACCCAATTCAGGTCAGATAACTTATTTAGGTATAATACTATCTAAAGATATTAAATCTATTATATATAATAATTATAATACCTGTTTTCGTAATATACAAAATCTTTTTAATACCTGGAATAATATGTTTTTTACTATGGAGGAGAGACTTACAATTATTAAAATGATAATATTCCCCAAGATTTTATACTTAATACAATCAATAATACTTCCACCTACAAAAATAATTATCAAGAAACTGAATACACTAATGTTAAATTTCCTATGGGCACCTAATAGACCTAGGATTGCATTAAAGAAACATACTAATAGCTGGTCTCAAGGGGGTATTTCTTTTCCAGACTTTAATTTATATACTATCTCTTCTATTGTAAAAGTTATTACTTTATTAATAGATCAGTCATATGTCGCAAAATGGAAAGATTATTGGGAGCTAATTAGTATGCACTTCATGAAAATCTCCTTAACACATAAAAATATGATTGTAAATAACTCCATGTTATGGTTACTAAAGGAATTTTGTACTTCACCTATTACACCTAAACATATGGTTTGTTACCCATTAAATATTATCATTAGTTATCGTAACTTTATATTCATGCACCCTAAGTATAGGGAATGGAATTTTATTGTATTCCCTATAATGTATACTCAGGATATGCTTTTGTCATCTACTTCTGAAGGAACTCATTTAGCTATAGATAATGATCTAAAGTACTGGTATCAGTTGATATCTGATAATAAAGTTAAAAATCTAGAGTTCTTAAAACAAGAATTTGATCTAAGAGAAACTTGCTGGTTAGAGGTTCAGACCTTTAGACAACATCTCATTAATAAAATAGATCTAATGTCTATAACAGTTAAAGAATCTATTCCAACATTGATTGATTACTTGATATTAAATTTACAACATAAAGTTTCTGATAAAGGTAAACTTTCATACATACATAAAATTATCAGACAAGAAACTTTTTACAGTGTAGATTCATACTGGAATTATTTCACTTCTATTAACGGGGACCCACCAAATCAACAAGATAAACAATATATATTGGAATCTGCTTATAGAACTACGTCTTCCATTGTCTGGAGACTTTATACATGGAAATTTTACATAGATCTTTTTATACACCTTTGATGATGAATAAAATAAATAATAAAGATAATTTATGTAAGAGATGTAATGTAGAAATTAATGCTGACTGGGCTCATATGTTTTATGACTGTATAAAATTGAAAGAATACTGGAAGTCAATTAATGAATTTTTGCAGGCTCTTTTACAGATAATTTCATTATTTCTAAATCTCTTATATTATTCAACACACCTGTACCTCAAAGTGTTAAAAAGGTTAAGCTTCCCTTGTTATGGTCTATTCTAGCAGTGGCTAGGAAAATAATAACTAGAAATTGGATTTCAGATACACCTCCTTTGTTCAATGAATTTAAAAATGTTATGAATATAGTGTGCCATATGGAAATAAACACAATTAGGACAAGAACAAATAGAAAAACATCTTATTATATTGTATGGGATAATTTACAAAATTTGTTAAAAAAATTTTAATTTCAATAGCATGGTATTTTAGTTTAATTAATTGATCTGATTGTAGTGGATGTCTTTGTAAATACTTTAGTTGCTTTGGTGAATATTATAATAATACCTATTTTTAATTACTTGTATAAAATTGTTATGATATTTCTCTTATATGTTCAAACAATAAACCTGTTTTGAAAAAAAGATTGCTGTAAAGGACTCCCTATGTGGAGCCAGTTAGTCTAAGCTAAAGTGCTGTGCCAAATGCCTTAGCACAGAAATAAAAAAAAATCAGCAATGATCAGGAAACAAAATTCAACCAGAGGTCAGCAAATATATAAATACAGACACAGAAAAGTAAATAATTCAGTCAAGCAAATGAATACAAACAGTGCAGTACTGTTAAGAAACACTGAGCAGTTAGATAAAGTGCAAAAAATATATTTATGTCAACTCTGTAATTCCAGATTGTTTAAGAAACACTCTCATTCAGGCACAATGGAGCTTCTGAAAATATAAATAATAAATAACAAACAGATGCATTTTCTGCAGCACATCCCAAATTAACAATGTTAGTGTCATTTTATTAATGTAATTGTGATTTTTTTTGTATCTATGTACTATCCTTAGTATGTATATTTTTCCTTCCACACACTACTACTCACTTCCATTTTCTGTTGCTGTACTACAGTTCTTGGACATCCTAATAAATTGGTGATGCTAGGTTCAAGTCTGAAAGTTTTGAAGAGATTATTATTATTATTATTATTATTATTATTATTATTATTATCATTGTCTGTACTCATACAAGGTTGCTAAGGCCTGGAACTCCTTTACTGCATCCATCAGGTCAATACCCTCCCTCCATCTTTCAAAACCACTCTGAAAGACTTAAAATAAAGCTCTGGTCTTGCTCAAAACCAGGATAAACTATATCCCTAAATGTGAACAAGCACCTTTTCATTCTTTATACCTCTTTACTGTATTTTCTTACTACGAAACTGTCTTCCCTGATTCTCTCTCTAAATATACCACAAGCCTGTTTTTCCCTCACTTCGTATTGCAATTCCTGTTATTATTATTATTAGATTAACTTACCTTTAATTTCTCTACAAACTGTCTAAAATTTCTCCAAGTATTAAATGATTGTTATATAACTTCTATTGATTCTTAATCAGTGTTTTATATTATGTCTAAATTGATATAATTATTTAAACTGCAGATGTTTTTGTTTCATTTTTTTGAAGATTGTAAAATTATTGCTCTTAAAATCACAATAAAAACTAAATGATGCTAGCAAATATCACCTCCAAAACAGTCAATTGATAAAGCAACAACAAATAAGGAGGTATCAAACCACAGCTTTATAAAACAGCGTTTATTTCTATTATTAAAATCACTGTTTTATAAAGCCGTGGTTTGATAGCTCTTTATTTGTTGTTGCTTTATCAATTGATTGTTCTTAAAATGTTTTTTAATAATTTGGAGATTTTCTCCCCAGATCTCTGCTGAAAATGGGCTTCTACCCAGTAGGACTTTCCCACTAATCAAATGTCAGTAAATACATATTATTATTATTCACATGGTAACTGGATTAATCCATCTGGAATATTTTCATTCACAGCCCAGGGTTGTTTAGGATGAAAGGAAATCTGGAGAGAACATCTGGAAAATTAAAACATCACTACCCCAGGCCTATAGACTATAGTTTAATATATCATATGAAGAAATTGTACCTCAAAACTGTGACATAGCAACGGCATCCGTATGGTGCACAGTAATGTTATTTTTAAAACAGGAGTCAAGTACAGCATTACACACAAGATTCTACTCCTACAGCTAGACTGTAAAACACATTAAGTTGCTGACATTACAGTGGCATATTCTAGAACATGTCTTATCTGTAGGTGTTAAAATAATTTTCAGCTATGTGCAGGCCCCGAGTAAATGGGCAAGGCTGAATAGACATTTAAAAGGCTTATTGACTGATGGACTGCTCCACCTTTAGGTAGGTAGTAGGCTATCTGCCCGAGGGCATTTATAAGACTAGACAGAGTGTGTCGGCTTTTGCCGCCCCATTGATTAATTAACTGATCTTCTGTCAAGCAGAGCCAATGAAGTGATCCCAGGGGTGTATTTTCTGTTACCCATCCACTCATAAAGGTTCTTCTTGAAGAGTGTTAGTGAGGGGCTCTGCCTAATGTAGTTTGGAATTTTGTTCCAAAGCATGGGGAGTCTCTGTGACAGAAATCTATCCCTCCAGCATGTTCTATTTATTGTTATAGCGAGGTTTATCTCACTAGAGCATGTGACTCGCAGTGACTTGGATTTCTTTAGGTGGAGCATGTCCATCAATTCTGAGTTGGACATGGCTTTCTAAGTCAGGCAGAGATCACCTCTAAGTAAGCGATATGGTGAGAGGGTGGCCTAATGGTTAAGGTGTTTGCCTTGCAAACAAGGTGCAGGGTTTGAGTCTCACAAGGGATAATTGGCTAGGCTTAAAATGGCTCACAAGGGCAGTAAGCTTAGTACTAAGCTATGAACCTATGAACCTATGCCACTGAGTACAGCCGAGGTTTTTTAAGTTGGGCTGCATAGGACATATGTTTGAGGCCAGTAATCCTCTTGGTGAGGTACTTTTGTGGTCTTTCCAGCTGTTGGAAATGTCTTGTGAGGTACATCCCAAATAGGACATTGTACTCTATGATGGGTCTGATGAGTGATGAGTAGAGGGGCACTATAACCTCTTTATTTCTAGACACAAACCCTTTAGTAATTAGATGGGCCACATAGAAGGAACTACTTTGATAATATGATTGTCAAAGGAGAGATTACTATCTACCTGGGTCCCCAGATATCTTACTACCTCTTCTGTATTAAGGGGGTTGACACCTATGTGGTAATTCATGGCTGTTTTGTTTTTCCCAAATGGGATGACTATGCATTTTTTGGCATTTTGCTTGAGGCCATGACTTTGACACCAGGTGTCCGTCTCAGTAAGGCCCTTTTGGAGGATGTCCATGTCAGCAGGAGAGTCAATTATGGCTCCCAGTTTTCAGTCATCGCCAAACTTGGTTAGCCATAGTCCTCTTGTGTTTGCCTGTACTTCTGAGAAGTATATGCCGAACAGTAGGGGTCCCAGGACTGAGCCTTGTGGGACACCAGTTGTGACAGGTTTAGAGTCGGATCTGGAGCCCGCTATTCTTACCGTGTGAGTTCTGTCTTTAAGCCAGTTGGCAAACCATCTCGTGATGTAGGGGTTTATGTTCAGGCTTATGAGTTTTTCTGTAATACCCGAGTGGGGAATGGTGTCAAAAGCCTTGGCGAGGTCAAGGCAGGCTATGTGAACCACCTTTCCCTCATCTATGGCCTTAGTGACTGTTTCGAAAAAGTCAACCAGGTTTAATAGGCATAATCTGCCCTTAACAAAGCTGAAATGGGTTGGGTCAAGTGTTTGGAGGTTCCCAATGTCTTTGTTAATGAGTTCCATGATGATGTGCTCCATAGCCTTGCAGACCAGGCTAGTCAGGTTTATGGGGTGATAGTTACCAGGGTCAGTTGTGCTCCCTCTTTTGTGGAGAGGAATAACCATTGCTGTGTGCCATTCTATGGGCACGTAGCCTGTGGAGAGGCTGAGGTTGAACAGCGTGTTTAAGTGGGGCACCATCTGGCCCCATTGACGCTGTGTTTTTGGCTTTTGAAGGGGCTGTTTGCACCTGTGCACCTGTAATTTCTGGGACACTACACTTTTCTGGTATTGTTGTGGGCCCTTTTGGGGGTGAGAGGGGGGTGAAGTTTGCACTGAATCTATCTGCCAGGATGTTGGCAATATCAGTAGGTTCAGTATATTTTGTGCTATTTTGCACTAGTTCAGTGCATGTCTGCGAGTTGCCACTTAGAATCTTAACATAGCTAAAGAAGGCTTTGTGGTTATCTTTTGAATCCTTGGCTATTTTTCTTTCGAAGTTAGCCTGGGATGATTTTATGAGGGACCTTAGTTAATTACTGATACTGTTCCCAGTAGCTTTCCTCTTTTTCTTGTTTTCATTCTGAATACCTCCATAGCTAGCTTCATCATTTTTGGGATAATTTATATTTTAACTTTTTTTTTTTATTTTGCTCTCCATTCTGCAGTGATCATCAAACATTCTTCCAATCTGCTAAAGTAGCCTATTTGTTCACATGGGAGATGAGGTTTTTATGCAGTCATTATTTTTTTTTTCTAAGGATGTCAGTAAAGGGAAAAGGCAGGGCTTGTCATACTACATGGAGAATATGGGATTTTATCCCATAACCTTACTGATTACCCTTTGTGTAGGCCTGCTACACCCTAATCAATGATGCGCACAAGATGTAGGCTAAGTTTTGTCTTGAGAGCAAGTGCCTGCAGTAATGTCCAGCGCTCACCAAAAGTTTTAACATGGAGCTTTCCCTGGGCATGTACCACTATCTCACCCCCACATATACAGGCATACCTCTATCTGCCACATCATTCTTTCCACTCCACCACCAGCTCCTCTTGTACCCAGGCCACATACCCAGGCCACTGACTGAACCAGCCATAATGGGATCATAGTTTGTACTTTATCACTCTGTGTCACTGGTCTCTCAGGGTCATAGTCAAGGCTTTATCCCTCTGCAAGGCCTGGTCATAGTTTGCATTTTATGAAGATTTTTAATAGTGAGAGATTTTAAATGTTTAAGTCACATTTAGTTCATAATCAATTTATTCAGAATACACTTTGCAATGTCAGATGCCTTGGCTTGCTTATGTAGAGGAAGATGGTACTGGACAGCATCTCTTCTACATGTTGCCACTCCCCAGCACTACAACAACATTTTACTGTATGTTCTCTGTGGCCTGTGTTAGCCACCACACACACACACACACACACACACACACACACACACACACACACACACACACACACACACACACACTAACACAGTCTGGCATATTGCTGCCATGACCATTGCCCAATCATGCATTCTGGTTTGCCTTTGCATTGCGATGTACATTCCCAGTACTCCGATCTGTTGTAGATTTCCCTATATTTTGGTATTACATAATTTATTTATTTGAAGATTGTTTGCCAGGATGGTCCATTGGGCTGATGGAGCCCATTTTCAATGGAGTCCTGTGGAGAAAAATTCCTTAGATACAATATATAAAATAACAGGTTGTTAAAGTACAAAAAGAGTACATGAAACAAAAGTATATGTTAATACAATTTAGAAGATAAAAACAGAAATTATATCACAATTAGTAAAAGTTTACAGATATATCGTCCCTATCATTGCTAACATAGATGTTAAGTCTATTGTTTGTGTCTTTCGGCTTTTCTCGGTTAGGGGTCGCCACAGCGGAACTTCGGTCTGCTAATGATTGGTGGTTGATTTTTACATGCCGAGTTATCAGCCCTGACGCACAACCTTCAACGAAGGTGCGCCCATTCACGCATGTCTCCACGCAGAAGACGCTCTAGCTGAGAATTGAACCGGACAGCGTCTTACTGTGAGGCGACAACACTACCGCAGCACCACCACCGCACTATAAACAATAATAAGTAGGTATTTACAAGTCAATTAAACTCAGGAGCTATTTCATAGGTTCATAGGTTGGTACTAGGCTATTGGCCCTAGGGCCTGTACAAGCCTAGCCATAAAAATTCCCTGGCTATTTCTTCCCACAATATTTATTTCCATGGACCCCTGTCTAGCAGGGTAACTGACATGACCCCAGGGGTAAATTTCTTATCTCCCATCCAGTCATCAAGGTTCCTTTTGAAGAGGGCCAAGGAGGCGGTCTGCTTGACATGTATGGGCAGTCTATTCCAGAGTATGGGGAGTCTCTAGGTCAGGAACATATCCCTCCAGCATGTTTTGTTCATTGTGATGACAAGGTTTAGGTCCCTGGAGCATGTGGCTCTGATGGATTGGGATTTCTTTAAGTGTAGCATGTCCAACAGCTCTGAGTATGACATGGCCTTGTATGTTAAGCAGAGATCGTCTCTGAGTAGACGATATGCAACAGAGTATAGCTGGAGGTTTTTTTAGTAGGTCATTATAGGGCATCTGCTTTAGGCCTGTGATTCTTTTAGTGAGGTGTTTCTGTGGCCTTTCCAGTTGTTGCAGATGTCTTGTGAGGTACATACCATTTACAAAATGTATGTTCCCACAGGAGAAATATGATCAATGGGGGGGGGTATGTAGGTTAAATGAAGTAAGGGAGAGATGAGTTAGGGGAAGTAGTGAACAGAGAGGAAAAGGGGAGGTAGATATGTGAGTTAGGATAAAAGGACAGAGGGAGAAGGGGTAGGGATTAAGGTAGCTGCTGGGGATGTTATGCAGCATGGGAACATGTGCATTCCCAGAGAGATGTTAGGTGTGACTGGAGAAGAGTTTTAAAGGTGGAGAGGCTGCTGGTGAGGTGAATATGAAGTGGGAGGGAGTTCCAGAGATATGCTAAGGAAAAAGAGAGTAAAAGTTTGCCTGCTGGATGGGCAGGTTTGTGAAGTTCAATTTGATTCTGAGTATTGTTTCTTAGGAGTATGCTAGGTAAGTGCATTGTAAAGGCTGAGGCAAGGGAGAGGCAGAGAGAAAGACTGAAGATGAGTTTTTGAGCAGGAATTAGTTGAGTGTAGATAAGGTAGTTGGGCAGCTCTAGCCAATTTAGTTTGTGGAGGGCAATGCAATGATGAGTGGAGGATCTGTATCAAGTGGTGAATTTGGCGATTTTGTTGTAACAGGAAGAGAGTTTTGTTTTAATAGAAGATTGTAGGTTGATTAGGAGTGGGGCACCATAAAGGAGAGAAGGGATGATATATGTGTCAGAGAGAAGGAATCTAGTAAATGGAGTGAGGTAGCGAATGTGGTGGTAGAACATACCAAGTTTCTGGTGCGTTTTTTTAATATTTGTTTGTATATAGGTATCAAATTTGAGCTGATTGTCAATGAGAACTCCTAATAGTTTTGCACTGGATACAATTTCAAGAGAAGTGTTATTCTGACTGGTTATGGAGAATGAATTTATGTTGATATTTGTGGTTTAGGAAGGGGTGAATATCATGAGTTTGGTTTTTGATGCGTTGAGTGCCAGGTGGTTATCTAATATCCATTGTTCCGTAGATGAGAAGGCATCTTGGGTTAATTTTATGAGGGTGAGAGTGGAGTTAGTAGAACAAATAATTGTTGAATCATCTACATATTGGATGATTTTTGTATTAGGGATAGTGTGGTGGAAGTCATTTAGGAAAATAATGAACAATAGGGGACCAAATATGGAACCCTGGGGTACACCAGTGGGAGTGTTGAGAAATAGGGAAATGGCTTTCTTCCATTTGACTGCTTGTTGCCTATTGGAACGGTAACTGGTAAACCAGTTGATAGAAGGGGGTGATAGATTTAGATTAGAGAGTTTGGTTAGAAGAAGGGTGTGAGAGATGGTATTGAAAGACTTAGAAAGGTCTGGAAGGAGGGTGGATATAATACAGCCAGAGTTGTGGGCTTTATTCACAGTTTCAAGGAAGGAGAATAATGCAGTAGTAGTGCTGTGACCAGGCCTGAATCCATGTTGTGTGGGAGTTAGTAGGTGATTGTTGCTGAGATAGGGTAATAGTTGTAGGTGTATACACTTTTCAAGTAGTTTGGAGATGGGAGATAAGATGGCGATAGTTCTAAAATTGTGGATGTTATTATTATTATTTCCTCCTTTGTGGAGGTGAATAATATAGGCTTTTTTCCAGAGTTGGGGTACATAGCCTTCTTGGATTGATCAGTTTATAAGAATACAGATGGGGAAGGCAATGGCTTCTGCAGCTGTCTTTAGGAAGAAGGAAGGGATATTGTCAGGTGCATTGGAGCATGGTTTTAATTTCTGAAGGAGTTTTTTTATAGTTGATACTGGGATGGGTTTCAGAGAGAAGAGAGAAAGCTGGGAGGTGGAAGTACCTGTGGAGGAGGAGATAGCGGAAGGTGTAGCTGAGTAAGTAGGGTTATTTGTGAAGGATGATGTCAATTTGGTTATGGAGTCGATGAAGAAGTTGTTAAATTGGGAGGTTATGTCGATATCAGAAGCATTGCGATCAGGGCAAGGATTTTCCTTTCTGCCTGGGTTAAAATGGTGGAGATACTATCCCAGAATTTTCTAGGGTTGGTCTTATGGTTATTTTGGAGTGTGGTATAGTAGGATTTATGATCTGAAGTGATGCGCTTTTTAACTCTGTTGCGGAGTACTTTGTATTCATTTAGGGTGACTAGGGTTTTACTTTTATGGTGGTATTTCAAGGCTTTATCACAGAGGCGCATGCCAGCTAAGGTGTCTTTAGTTAGCCAGGGGATGGCATTGCTTTTAATTCTTTTAGTTTTCAAGGGGGCAAAGGTGTCTAAAAGGTTTAGAAATGTTGTATTAAAGTAGGTAACGGCTTCATCTAGAGGGAAGAATTTTTAGAGGATTCCAGTTGAATTGTTTCAGTAAGTCAGAGAAGGTGTTGGGGTTGAAGTGTTTTAAGGAGCATATAGAGATGACGGTATGAGATAGCTGAAGGAAGGGAGAGTGACAATGAGCAAAAATGGGAAAGTGATCACTAATGGAGTCAGGGAGGGTACCAATACTGGAGATAAGATGTGGGTGAGATACCAGAATAGAGTCAAGGGTGCTTCCAGAGGAGTAGCTCTTTGATGGTGCTTCCAGAGGAGTAGTCCTTGGATGGTCTGGTTATAGAGTTGAGAAGCTGATGAAAGTTATAGAGGTTTATGTTTAGGGAGTTAGTGGGGGATTGAATAGAGGTCTAGTTAATATTCACATCTCCTAAGATTATAGTCTCATTGGTTATGTTGGTGGAGAACAAAGAGAGAATATTCTCGAGGATAGGGGTATTGTCACCAGGAGGGATATAGAGGGAGGCTATGCATATGGAGTTATGCCTGTTTAACTGGAGTAGGGCCAGAATTAATTTGGCGTTGGCAAATTGGGGGATGGGCTTAATATATGGAGTAACTGAAAGGGAGTAAGAATAGAGGAGAGAAACTCCACCACCTTTTTTGTGGGGTTTGCCTTTTCTAATGATACTGTAGTTGGGGGGAGTTATTTCAGAATCTTTTAGGGAGGGTTTTAACCATGTTTCAGAGATTGACAATATGTCAGGTTGGTTATGGAAAAGCCAGGCATGAAGGTTGGGGATTTTGTTACATATGCTTTGAGCATTCAGTGCTGAGAAAGAGAGGGTTTTTCCTGATGGAGTGGGGTTAGATGGGAGGGTTGAAGCATGAATGGGATGGGGACCAGGGTTGGAGTGTATATCACCAAAGAAAAGGTTGGCGATAAGTTGTGAATATGGAAAAAGAGGTATTTAGACTGTTTAGTGTCTAGTTTGAGGGTTACATATATGGAAAAAGAGGTATTTAGACTGTTTAGTGTCTAGTTTGAGGGTTACATATTTTATATGTGTAGTGCTAATTAGAGTTGGAGTGGTGTACTTGTGGATGGGAATGAGTTTATTGGGGAAGAGTAGGGAGTAGTTAAAGAAGTATAGGTAAGAGCTTATGAAGGTAGAAGAGTATATGTGTTGCCTAGGGATTGAACTAGTTGTATGAAAAGGGGGGGGTGAATAGTAATATGGGGTCTGGTGAGGTAGGTTAGATAGGATAAACTAAGAAGTAGTTGTATGTGGGTTACAAGTGAGGTTGGTTTTGTAAGCATGGTGGTAGTTTTGGGTTTTGAGTGGGGGAGAGTGTTGGTATGAGTGGAGTCTGGGATGACTGTTAATGAGTTTGGCTAGATGTTATGAGGTGATCGAGGGGTGGGGCTAGAGAATAAGGGGTCGGGAAAGATTGTAGTTTATTGGATTAGGTGGAATGGGTGTGGCTGTTAGGGTATAAATCTAGATGCAGTGGAGTGGGTGGAATTTGGGGGCAGGGTAGGGGAGTGGAGTGAGCCCACAGGGCAAACAGAGCAGGAAGAGCCAAGAAGAAGGAAGAAGACTTGTGCTATGAAAAACAATCAGTGAGGGCAGGAGTAGAAACTCAAAGGTAGGGAGGCACAGGGGATAGGCACAGGGCACTGTGTATGTGGGTAGGAAGAAACAGATAATTCACAGGGGTATGGAGGTAGAATAGGACAGTTAAAGGTTAACTGAAAAGTCCTGTGCCTAATAACGAAATGGGAAAAGTTTGTTAGTGGGTGGATGCTGCCACCTGTTGACCTGAGTAATTACAGGGTTTTGGCACACCACTCAGAAGGGTAGGTTGGGATGGAGCTTGTGGAGCTAAAGAGAGCCTAGGTCCATGTTGGGCTGCTGGCTAGACGACGCTGGGTCAAAAATAACACTTAAGTGGCATAAGCTAATTACACAATATGGTACATACACTCTTTTGTATTTTGGTTCTTGGGGGGAAGCAGAGTAGTTTCCGAAAGCACTGCAGGATCCCTTTAGATAGTTATTTCAGGATGGAAAGCCAGTGTACTATGTAGAACAATGTAGGATGCCTGGGGTAGTTTAAACGTAGTAAAAGCAAGCTGTAAAAGGAACAATAAGTGATTATTGGCACTATTGAAATAAAGAGAAATAACATCCTCTGACAGGAAAGACTTCAGTAAGGTAGTTTAGTTTTTGTAGTAAAGGGTAGCCTATGGATGGTTGAAGTGAGTGTGTGTGTTTGTAGGAACTACAGAGTAAGGGAAGACTATGGGGGAGGATAGGGATAATAAAATGAATGAATTAGGAACAGATAGGTACTACAGTACAGCAGCACATTAAATCTGGACTATAGACAGTGTATCATTGTAATAAAAAAAAACAAGCAAAAATGCATAGTAAACATCTTCCAACTAATAGCATTTAAACACAGAGTAGGGCAGCATTCACAAATCAGTTAAAACATGTACATTATAAGTTTACATGTTAACCAGCAGTTTAGGGTTTAAACCCAGAGTGGGGTAGCAGTTGCAGTTAATATAGACACAGTGACCCCGAAACAGACAAAACAGAGAACAAACAAAATGCTTGTTGAATCCTCTCCTCTCTCTCAGTATTGTAGCACCCTAAGTTTAGGCATGAAAATACAACAGCATGAACAGTTCAATTAGTAAAATGCTTAAAGCATATCAGTAACGGGTTAAGCGTTTCATATAAAAAGCAGTTGCGACACTTCAAATGCGGTGGGAGTATGGGATAACAATTTAAAAAGTCAGATCACAGCATTTGGTAGAGAATCGTAAGCGAATATGTTTACTTGCAGTTGAATGGGTTCAATGCACACATCTGAGTGGAGCAGTTAGCCTTTTTGTAACATGGTGTCTCTGTGGATACAACAGAACAAGTGGAATAGCCACTCTTACTGTTTGATGAGATACCGAGCCTGTGAACGCTCTTAAATAAATCAGCAGTGGGAATACCAGCCTGAGAATACTCCAATAGATCAACTTACTGTTTAATGAGATACTGAGC
>NC_056741.1:224567376-224587376 GCF_019279795.1 Protopterus annectens
AGATTCCTCAAGTCTGTTTTCCAGCCACTGATGAGCAAACATGTGTCCATTTTTTACAGGCTGTGCTCAAAGATTTACACTTCAACACTGGTGATTTTCTAGTATTGGGTCACAATCTAACTATTTGAGAAAGTAAAGATTTACAAGAGTTAAAGGATAATCGTAAGATTGTCATTGTACCTGCGGATAAGGGAGGGGCAGTAGTCATATTGGACACAGATTATTATCTTGACGAGGGCAAGGGACAGTTGTCCAACCCATGTCACTATATGGCTATGCCTTTAGATCCTACACCTAACTTTAAGAAAGACATTGACTCATTTTTAAGTGAGGCTGTGGATGAGGGTATTATCTCAGAGATGGTCAAATCTCATCTAATGGTTAGGGATCCCCAGAAGCAGATCATGTATCTTTTGCCCAAAATTCATAAATCATTGACAAAGCCACCAGGCTGGCCTATTGTTTTGGGGATAGGTTAATTGACTGAACCTCTCTCGACCTTTCTGACTCAATATTTGAAACCACTGTCAGATCTGATTAGGGCATGCATACAGGACACTGCACAGTTTCTGAAAGTTTTGTCTGATATACAACTAGAACCTGGGTGGCTTTTTTGTACCTTAGATGTCAAGGCTATGTATACCAACATCCCCCATTGGGCCAGTCTTCAGGCCTTACAATTCTGTCTGGATCGTGCCAACTTATATCCAGCTGGATTTAACACTTTACTTTTATGTATGGTTGAGCATGTGCTCAATAAAATATTTTTTATTTTCAGGGGGAATGCTTTTGGCAGATTCAGGGCACCGCGATGGGTGCATTGTTTGCATCAATCTATGTGGATCTGTTAATGGCCTTTTTGGAAGATCAATTAATATATGATCCCTCTCATAACATATACAATGATGAAATTGACATCTGGCGGAGATATCTGGATGATTGCTGGATGGTATGGCGGGCAGATATGTGATTTCTTTTTGAGTTTGCCCAATACCTTAATGACAAAAAGTGGGGTATAGAGTTTACTCTGAACTCGGATAGCAACGGAATCAATTTTTTGGATGTTACTATCTGGAGAAATTTGGACAATACTCTAAGCAGTAAGGTTTTTCGGAAATACCCTCAATATAACAATTTTCTTCATGCTACAAGCTTACACCCCAGCCATACCATCCGCAACATCCCGAGATCCCAATTTCTATGCATGAAGAGAATTAGTTCTACTCAGGATGAATATGACTCTTCCCAGCAGGATCTCTGCAATAGATTTTGGAACAGTTATTCAGGGACTTTAACATTATTTCTGCCAGTAACTGAGCCAATGCTCAAGACAGGTTATCATTAATAGAATATAAGGCCAAAACCCAGGGGGACAGGTTCATAACAACGTTTGGGAGAAACACTAATATTATTAAGGAAACCATTCATAAACATTGGAATATCCTCATGGCCAACAACAGTTTACAACAGGTATTGGGGACAATTTGTCAATTTTCATTTAGGAAAGGCAAAATGTTGGGTTCCCACTTTTCCCATTTTAAGCATACCAGTAGTGGGGGTGCTATATATCAACAACTCACTTTGTCTGGGGATACCCTTTTTGGCACTTTCCCTTGTGGATATTGCTCTTGTGTCGATATGTGAGTAAACTTAAACATTTTCTAGCAAAAACACCAGTAAAGTGTATGATATAACATTTTCTGGGAATTGTAGAACTGACTGGATTGTCTATTTGGCCACCTGTAAATGTTCAGCCTTTTATGTTGGTCAGACATCTCGTCCAATAAGAATACATATGTCAGAACATCGGAGCGACATACGTAATAAACGTGATACTAATGCTCTCTATAGGCACTGCATAAGACATACCAATACACATTTCATTTCTTAATAATTGATAGAATTGCTGATAATAGGAATAACATGCAGAGATGGCACAGTATTTTGAATAAGAAAGAAAAAATTGGGATTATTAAGCTGGGGGGACTTTTCCCACCTGGACTAAATGATCACTTAGAGTGTTATACCATTTTTCCTGTATGTAACCCAAATTACCATTACTTATTTGTTCAATTTTTATTTAATTGAAGGAAGTGATGCTGTTTATTTGTTTGTGGGGGGGCTGTCTTTCTCATTGGTGGATGGGTCCATTTAAGGAGGGATGACTTCTATTGTTTCAAGGTATTCCATTGATGAAGGCTGTTTTGCCGAAACTGGTATGGAGAATTAAACTATAATTGCCTTTTTCATGGCTTGATTTTGTCTTTTGTGTCTTTTTTGCCTTTAACACCTGAGTGCCAGCCATTTGTTAGTGGTTCCTGATTTGGTTTGGCCCTGCATTGTCGCATGTGCAGAGCTCTTCTACTGCCCTCACAATCTACCCCCACACTTCCTGCAGCTAGCTGCAAACTCTATAGCTTATCCCATCAGCATACTCATTGACAGATTGATTAAAGAATCCTTAGTCACAGACATCTGGTAAAAAGCATACATTTTCCCTTTACACAAAGACAGCACCAACACAGACACTACAAACTTTCAGCCCATAGCAATTTTCTCACCCCTCTTTAAAATACTGGAGAAATGCATCCATGCCCAAGTCCTCAACCACCTGCTTGAAAACCAAATTCTGTCACTCAGCATGGTTTCAGACCAGGACACAGCACCACTACTGCCCTCCTTTCCTTCCTAGATACAGTCAACTGGGCATGAGATTCTAGCAAATTAACCGCTTCTCTTTTCCTAGACCTCTCCAAGGCTTTTGATACCATTTCCCACACTATCCTCCTCTCTAAACTATCCACCCTCCACATTTCCCCACCTACCCTACAATGGTTCAATCGCTCACATAGGCAGTAATCCACCAAATGGCAACAATCTTACTCTCCCTTCCTCAGTACTACCACAGGGGTACCCCAAGGCTCCATACTTGGTCCCGTCTTATTTAGCATCTTTATTAGCAACTTTCACTCCACTTCCCACAATGCTTAGTAATCCAGTATGCTGATGACTCTACAATAATATGCACTGCAAATTCCAGCTCTGAACTCCAGCAAATCACCCAAAATGCCCTCTCCTCTATTGAATCTTGGATGCTTAATAATCTCCTTACCCTAAATAAAAAAAACAAATTAAACTATTACTTTTTACCCCTAAAAAAGCACTCCCCTAGACAAAAAAACTCTTCACTATATAAGCCCAAGATACTACCACTTTAAAAGTTGTCTTGCACACTAAACTACTAGGCATTATTATAGATGAAAACCTTAAGTTTTACCTACACATAAACAATAACATCATAAAAACACTCTAAAAGCTCAGCATGCGCTACAGGCACTAACACTTTCTTTGCCTCTCTACCAGACAAACCCTTGGAACCACCTTTTTATTACCCTCTCTCCTTTATGGCGCCCCACTCCTCATCAATATCAAAAATTCTGCAAAATCCAAACTTGAAATGTACTACAACAGAATAGCCAAATTTGTCACAAAGACCAAATTCTCATCCCACCACTGTAACTCACTGAAACAGTTAGGCTGGCTGGAACTCCCCCACCATCTCTTATTAACCCAGCTAACTACAGCGCACAAAATAATCTACAGACCCACAGACTGCCCTGCTCTCTCAACAGTACTCACCCAATTCCAACTCAGCAGGCAATTAAAATCTGAAGATCGTCTACTTCTAAAGTAGAAAAGCCCACTTTACCTGCTGGTCAACTCCTCTATTACTTCACTATCCCCAAACAATGAAACTCACTTCTGTCTTCTATAAGAAACACAGGCAGCACTGCCACCTAAAAACAAATATTGAAAAAAATCATCTCAACTCTTCCTGGCTATGTACCTGCTCTATAGCCAGGCCTCCTCCTTTTCCTTATATGACATTTTAACTCCTGTGCTTTTTACTACTGCTGAATAATGATATTTTCTTCATAATTATTATTTTTATCACTTGTTGATACTTGTACAATAATTCTGATTAATATATCTCTGTTTATACCTCTCTGATTGAATTCATTTGGCAACAAACAAAATTCCTGCTTTTATGTATATATTCTGTATATATTACTGTAATAATTATCTGTAACACTGTATCTAATTTTGTACAATTAATGTTTAATATTTTCTGTATCTTTGTTCTTGTCGGAGCTTTTCTCCCTGGGCTTCCACTGAAAATGGGGTCTTTTAGGCCCAGTGGACTTTCCTGGTAAACAAATGCAATAAATAAAATAAATAAATAACTCCCGCAAAGAGAAATAAGAAAGTCAAGATCTTTAACCAACTACAAATCCAAGAGGACATGAGAATCTGGTTAATATACTGAGAGTAAAACATTGCTGAGGGAATGACTTCAAAAATTTGACTCTGTTACCCAGTAGGGTAAAACTGCATACAAATAGGTACTCAGTACTACACGTGGGTATAAGGAAATACATAAAGCTCATTTTAAATATTCACAGCAGGTTCTACAGACAATAAGAAAAATGACAGGTTATACTACATGCCAAAGTCTTTGTGTTAAATGTTTGAAATGAACCAGTTAAGGCATGTAATAGTCAGATGCCCAGAGAGACAGGGTGCAGTATAAAAGCCATATAAGGGGGCTAACTGGACTGCCACCATATTAATGGTTGGTTGTTTTACACCTGCAGCTGCTCCAGATTATCACAAGGGCCTATACCTTATCCAGATAGAAAATGAATAAGGAGGGATGCCACCTCAAGCATAGCTATTGTCAAGCCTGTAGTTGTTAGAAGTATCACTTGACTTGGCAGTCCAGTCCAGTTCAGTTGTAGTCATGAAACAAGCATCTATACAGTTTCATTTGAAAGAGTTCATGTGGACTGGGATGGGGGGCTTGCAGAGACTAGCAATGACAGTGTTTGATAACATATGTAGATATTCTAGTCAGAAATGACTCTGAAGACACTGCTTATTGTCTACATTTAATTACATGTATCCAGTCATGGGAAAAGCAGCAAGGCAAAAGCCTACCCAGTGCCAATATTTTAATAGCGGATTTTGAAGTGGCTACTTCAGGAGAAAATCTAGACAGTTGTGGTATGGTAGAATCTGTGTCACAGTTGGCAAAAGATACTGGACTTCCTCTGAAAGCGGCTACTTCAGGGGAAAAGATGTTTGGTAACAGCAGACATCAACTGAAACTTTAGTACTCAAAATATATCGGCTCTTGCAAGGGGATCATATGTAGAGAGCTGAGACTGGCATAGTCCTCTATTTACGTACTCATCTTTCTTTTCTGCATTGTGTATTTGACAAAATTGTGACCTCCTTCCATGATGTAATGTCTTTATCTCTGCAATGCATTTGACTTCCCTGTCTCTTTCATTCAGTTTCATTGGGTATGATCCTGGTTCTCCCACTGCAGTAAGGGCTGTTGTCTCCTTTCTATCACATATTTGACCATTGCCCCTTTCAGACTGCTATTTTATAATATAATTCTAACCATGTCGCTGTCTTCCTCTGTGATAGTTATTCCTGAAACAGCATGGGCATGAAACTGTAATGAAGCTGTGTACCACTACAGAGAGGCTTATTTTCCATTTGGACTGTTACTGCAGAAATTACTTGACCATTACCACTTAATGTTGTTATTGTTAAGCATGGTATCTGTGGTACTTTCTCAGCCTGTGTTACACATCCCTGCATTTGCATATTTTCACTGATAAACCAATATGCACTTGTTTTCCACAAGCTATATATTTCAGTTGCACAGAGTAATTATTTCTTCTTTGCATTGCTGTCCATTTCAGATACACAGGTTACCATCCTTGCCCTGTGCCAGTGTTCTACATGTGACAGGGACACAACAGACACTGACAGTCATATCCCCCTTGGTGATATCTCCTTTATTACCATAGAGGCTCCTTAGGTATGTATAATACTATTGCACTGCTGACTGCTTCTTCTCCTTCCAGGACCTGACAAAAGATACTGTATAACATCATACTGACTTGTGTACTCTGTTATTTGTTTAATATTTTGCCTTTGTTATTTTGTTTCTCTCCATTAATATTCATTGTTTTTCCAGTCTCAGTTGTGGAGCAAGATGTGGTGAAGCATCAACCATCATGCTTGGCACCAAACTCCTCAACTTCTTCGAGCAAGAATCCTAGATAAAGTCAAAAATATTTGGGAGACAAAAGCCCAAATAAGGGACAGATTTTAAATATTGCTCTTATAAACTAAAAAAAAGATGCTTGAATAATAAGTTTTGCATTAGTACACAATTCTTAAAGGGTATGAAGTCTGAAACTCACATGCCTGTCATTATTTGACTGTAAACCTTAATGATTTGACAGAAAACCACAGATTTTATGAGGAACAGACAAAGCATACCAGGTAAAAATCTGAAAATTTTGTGACATTATGGACAGTTGAGGGGAATGATCTGCACTGTTTTCCATTCCAACTGCTGGGTGCCATCACTTTCTAGATCTGCTTCTCTGCAAAGTGACAGTGGTCATACCATGGAAGGCAATCTGGAAGACTCATTAGTAGCCTCTGGTACTGCTACTGTGGTGGGGAGGAACAGATTCCTCATCAGGAATGACACTGAACATCCCTCTTGCATTATCCAGTGGGAAGTGCAGCAGGTGGTCAGAACTAAGAAGGACCAGTCAAGCAAAACCCAGAGTGGCCCCATGAAGTGCACATTCATGTAAATCATAGGCTCAATTAGCTGCCAGACCCTGACCATTGGGTGACTAGTGCAGACCCTGCCCATGATGTCAGTTATGGAGGTTATTGACTTCTGAGCAGGATCTTTACTGGGTTGCCTTGGCAAGCAGTCCTCACCTCACCCTATGACATATTATGGTGCTTCTCTTCATTGTGTGTCACTCACCCTTCCCTTATTATTGTCCAGTCCTCCAAGTCACCTATCACCAGTTGTCTACCCTTTAGTTCTTTGCATGTCTCCTTTGTGGCCTTTCACTCTTTTGCATCACCACCTCATCTATTATTCTTTGTCTGTCCCTGCTGCCATGCCTATACCCCCTTTCCTACCTAAAGTTTTCTCTGCTTTGCTCCTAGTCTACACAACTTCTCTAAAAGAAAAGAAAAAATAAATAAAATAAAGGGCACCTGAACCCCCCAAAAATTACCCTCCCTAGACCAAGCCATGCCACCTTTCCTTTCCCCATGCCCTTCTGTCTATTCCTCTGCTTGCTCTTCCTCTTTTCTGGCTGTCCTGTCACTCCATTTTCTATCCGTTTATTAAACAAACATAGTTGTCACTTTGCTGTATAGTCCTTATATTGGTTCTCAGCCGTACTGTGTTAGATGTATGTGACACTTTGATGCACATGTGAATACAGATTGTGACAGGCATTCCATCTGCACCCTGATGACCTGAATCATGTGACCTATTGTAGCATGGTTGGCCTACCCAACTGTGTTTTGACTTGTGACTGCCATTTTTAATGCATAAATGGTTTACTTACACAGCACGGTTCCTGGCAGGTCTGTAATGTATCTGCACTTTTACATATCTTACCACCCCTGTCTGAGCCACATTGCGCAGTTACGATCATGATGTTTATCACAGCAAGGTTGCATTATTATTATTTCTGAATCTCTCTCTAGACAGGAGCAGAGCTCCATTAAGACCCTATTAAAAGGCAAACATTTATTTATCTATTATTTATTTATTTTACATTTGTTGACCAGGAGTGCTGACTGAGCAAAGGTCCTTTTTCAGCAGATGCCCGGGGAGAAAAGCTCCAGACACATATATAGGATAATAGCAATAGCAATTT
Source organism: Protopterus annectens (assembly GCF_019279795.1). Classification (NCBI taxonomy): domain Eukaryota; kingdom Metazoa; phylum Chordata; order Ceratodontiformes; family Protopteridae; genus Protopterus; species Protopterus annectens. The sequence goes on from NC_056741.1 coordinate 224,575,161, forward strand.
AACATTAATGTTAGAGAAAAAGAATAATCCAAGAATTATTTAGGAATACAATTGTCATTACAATACAATATTATAGAAAAGAATAATATAAGAATTATTTAGGTATATAATCATCTTTGCAATAGTTAGGAGCAAAGTTGGTTACTATGAAACTTAGAAGGGAGGATTTTGGTTACTATGAAACTTAGAGGGGAGGATTTTGGTCAGGGAGGATGTGAGAAGGGGCAGGTCCAGTGTTTTTTAAAGTAATCTTTGGTGGCTATTTTAAATCATTTAGGGTTTGTCAGATTTCTTATTTCTAGAGGGAGTTTGTTCCATGCAATAGAGCGGTGGTAACTATATAAGTTGCAGCCAGTTTTCATTTTTGATTTGTGAAGCTTTACTAAGTCTTGCGTTGCACATCTGAGATGTCTGGTGGGAGAGTAGTGTGAGATGAGAGATGACAGAGCCGGGCAGAAAGATGGTTGATATAGAATGGAGTGGATCATTTGCAGTTAGGTTTGGAGTAGCAGGTGAGGTAACTCAAGACAGTTTAGGAATTTGAGGGAGAGGCAGTGATGAGATTTATATGAGTGTTGAGCTGGGAATTTAGCAGATACGTGGTAGGTTGTTTCTAGTTTGGAAAGTAGAGATGGGTTTAGATTAGTAAGTATTTGGGAGAAGAAAGTTAGACAAGGAAGAAGATAGGCATGGGTTAGAGTATGTCTAGCTTAAGTGGTGAGGAATCTGATATTTCTGTACAGAAGTCCTAGTTTCTGATGTGTTTTCCTAATGCAATTATTAATATGCAGATCAAATTTTAGTTGGTCGTCTATGGTTATGCTAAGTAGTTTTGTGTTGCTATCAACTTGAATAGGAGTATTATTTAAGGATGTTATGGTAAAGGAAGATTTGAAGTGGTTAACAGATTTAGGGAAAAAGAGTACCAGTTTGTTTTTTTAGGGTTTTTGAGCCAAGTTTCAACAGAGTTGAAGGATGTCTGGGTAGTTGATAGGAGTTCATAGGGAGAGTTTACAATAGTGATGACTGCAGAGTCATCTGCATATTGGACAATGGTAGACTGAGGACAAGAAGAGTAGAGTGAGTAGTTAAAGATATTTAAAAGTAGTGGTCCAAGTATGAATCATTGGAGAACACTAGTTTGAACATGTAGGGGGGAAGAAAGTGCAGAGTCCCATCTGACTGACTGCTGTCTGTCAGTGACATAGCTCCAGAACCATGCTACTGTATCAGGAGTAAAGTAGAGGTCAGTGAGTTTATTAATAACAGGGAGTGTGAGACAGTGTCAAAGGCCTTAGATGGGTAAAGGAATAGACAAGATCATCATCATCATCTTCTTTCGGCTGTTCCTGTTAGGAGTCGCCACAGTGGATCATCTGTTTCCATTTCTTCCTGTCCTCTGCATCTTGCTCTGTCACACCAACCACCTGCATGTCCTCTCTCACCACATCCATAAACCTTATCTTAGGCCTTCCTCTTTTCCTGTTACCTGGTAGCTTCATCCTTAGCATCTTTTTCCCAATATACTCAGCATCCCTCATCAGCACATGTCCAAACCAACATAATCATGCCTCTCTGGCTTTGTCTCCAAACCTTCCAACCTGGACTGACCCTCTAATATACTTATTCCAAACCCTGTCCACCCTCTTCACACCCAGTGCAAATCTTAACATCTTTAACTCTGCCACATTCAGCTCTAACTCCTGCCTTTTTGTTAGTGCCACTGTCTCCAACCCATATAACATAGCTGGTCTAACTATCCTCTTATAGACCTTCCCTTTCACTCTTACTGGTACTCGTCTGTCACAAATCACTCCTGACACTCTTCTCCACCCACTCCATCCTGTCTGTACTCTCTTCTTCACCTCTCTTCCACACTCACCATTACTCTGAACTATTGATCCCAAGTATTTAAACTCATCCACCTTCGCCACCTCTACTTCTTGCATCCTCACCATTCCTCTATCCTCCCTCTCATTCACACACATATATTCTGTCTTTGTCCTGCTGACCTTCATTCCTCTTCTCTCTAGAGCATATCTCCATCTCTCCAGGGTCTCCTCCACCTGTTCCCTACTCTCACTACAGATCACAATGTCATCTGCAAACATCATAGTCCATGGGGACTCCTGTCTGATCTCGTCTGTCAACCTGTCCATCACCATTGCAAATAAGAAAGGGCTCAGAGCTGACCCTTGATGTAACCCCACCTCCACCTTAAACGCATCTGCCACTCCCACTGCAGACCTCACCGCTGTCACACTACCCTCGTACATATCCTGTACCACTCTTACATACTTCTCTGACACTCCCGACTTCCTCATACAATACCACAACCCCTCTCTTGGCACCCTGTCATATGCTTTCTCTAAGTCTACAAAAACACAATGCAACTCCTTCTGACCTTCTCTGTACTTCTCCATCAACACTCACAGAGCAAACATCGCATCTGTAGTGCTCTTTCCCAGCATGAAACCATACTGCTGATCACTAATCATCATGTTCCATCTTAACCTAGCTGCCACTACTCTTTCCAGGAATAGACAAGATATGAGTCTGTAATTGTCTTTGGCTAGAGAAATAGTATTGAGAAAGGATAGGAGAACAGTCATGGTACTGTGCTTAGGATGGAAACCATGCTGGGTAGGAGTGAGAAGTTTTTCTTGTTGGAGATGATGCATAGCTTGTTTGTGTATACATTTCTCAAGTATTTTAAAGAGAGGATAGCAATAGGTCTGAAATTAGATATTTCTATGGAGTTACTTCCTTTGTGAATTGGAAGAGTATAGAACTGTTTCCAGATAGTTGGAACTTTAGATTCAGAGATGGAGTGGTTAATAAAGATAGATACAGGCACAGCCAGGGAGTGTGCAGCAGTCTGGAGAAAGTATGAAGGGATGTGATCAGCTGATACAGAGCATGGTTTAAGTTTAAAGAGTAGAGGTTTAATGTAGGTAGTAGGAACAGGTTTGAGAGACAGGGAGTTTATTGGGTCAGCAGTTGGTGGTGGTTTAGTGAGGTTAGAGGAGCTGTGGTTAGAGGGGTTACTGTTAAATAGTTTGGAAATAGATTCAATAAAATAAGAGTTAAAATTATTTGCAGCCTCTTCACGGGACTTACCAGGACATGGGTTCGGTGAGGTAGGGTTACCAAGGTATAGTATCTGGTTTATAGCATTCCAGAAATTTTTGGATAACATTTTAATGTAGTTGGGGGATTATAGTGGAAGTTTTTTTGTCATTGTTAATGTTTTTTTTTTTTACATAATAAGTGCATAAGAAAAATTCAAGAGAAAAAGCACTAATCAAGGGTAACATGAAAACAACATATAAAACTATATAAATAAAGCAAAAAGAGGCTAAAGCAATCAATATAAACCCCCTCCCTACATACCTCTCAGCAGTCCAGATTTATGCAGAATGTCCAGATTTTTGCCTCATATTTTTGGCCTACTCCTCAAAAAAATCTGTGGTTTTCTGACAAATTACTGGGATGATCTGAGGATTGAGGTTACTAAATAATGACATACATTTGAGTTTCGGACTTCATATTGTTCGGAAAATGTGTGTTAACATGAACCACATTATTGTAGTAATGTCAATAAACTTTAACATTATTGTAGTAACATTCTAGGTTTATAAGAGCGATATTTAAAATATGTCCCTATTTTTGGGCCTTTGTCCCCCCAATTTGTCAGGCTTTGTTCAGATTTCATGCATTGAAGGTTACAAGGTATGCCTCTCAAGGAAAAAACATATCAGCTTGGTAAGACTGTAATAACGTTTTCTAGTTTGTTAAACAGATTTGTGTTTCAGACACTTTTCTTTTATGAAAAAAAAACAGTGACATATGGAAACCCTTTTGTGTATATTATAAATTAAAATAACAGTGCTGCAAGGTCAGAAGTATTTGTAATTACTAGGATAATGTACAGACAGAGAGGAATCAGTAAACATATTTACTGTTGACCTCTACAGCTATCTAAGGCCACAAGCAAAGCTATTTAAAGGCTGTAACAGAATCAATACATAGATTAAAAAGTCCTCTGTCAGTGAAATGTTGCTTTGAAACTGAGGCCAAACTTCAGTTTAATTTTCAGTGTGTTTGAAATGCGTATCACACCTTCTTAGCTGCTGCACAGTCAAGGGATCAAGCATAGTGCAGGAACTAAACAGTGCAAACTGTGCTCAGACATAGAAAGCAAACTTGGCAAACTTAATTGAATATAGCAGTTTTATGAAGGAATTATACAACTGAAAATATATCAAGTAAATATATACAATGACCCAAAGGTGGTTTTCCTTTATGGCTCTCTATAACTGTTGTAGGGTCTTTTTCTTTACTTTTAAAGCTTTACTGCATGGAAATAGGCAAGCATATTCATTTTAGCAAATGTATTTTTCATAGTACATTACAGGCATTTTAAGCATTTTACACGAATTAAAAGGTAATTACTAAAGATTAATGCTGTGGATTATATACATTTTATTGGAAACTAACAGCTGATAAAATTATAGCAATGGTAAGATATGCTTCAGAACTTCACATGATTTAATTTCAGCTCATTAGGAGCAGTGTAAGAATGTCATATCACCTAGCCTTGCAGTGATATATATATTTTTTTTTTACGGTGTGACATCATGACCACAGAACAGCCATTATCTTGGTAGCCATCAGCGGGGTACACTTAAGCCCTACCATTCTCTTTGCATGTCTGTGAGGTAGTAAGAGTTGAGCCTGCAGTAGGTTGTTCATGAGCTTGCCACCCACTTCATGATTAACCTTTCCTCCGACAGTTCCTTCTTCAATATAGGTAAATATCTCCATCTATCTCTGGTCTTCCTCAGGGAATGTATGTAGATGGACACATCCCTTCGATGCTCCCATTGCAAGAGGCAGTCAAGCTCTGCCTCATCACTCTTCTTCCTCTACAACCAGCTTGTCCACTTCCCAGCCCATTAACCAAGCCCTGGTCATCTAGGTCATAGGGCTTCATCTGTATACCACAACAATGAGCTGGCTGATATGTATATCTCGGAAGTCATTGCTATATACTTTTTGTCAAATGCATAAAGTTGTACTTTAGAAATTTGGAAATGTGAAAGATATAAGCACCCTAGGATTGCTTTAGCTTATCGTAAGACTTCTGGGAATTTTGGGAGGTCATCGTTAGAGGAAAGAAGTGTAAAAAGAACACAAAAAAATATGAAAGGTCTTTGAAACTGTAACAGCTACATCTTAATTAATAATTAAGCAGTCCAACGCCATGTAAAGGATTTTATCAGAACCAAATAAAGCCTCAGCACAAACATGAAACAACTTTCAGATAAATCATGTGACTAAATCAGCTGACTCAGTCATTTACAAAGCACTTATTTTACAAGTTTGCTGTATAGGACTAATACTTGCAAAAACATGAATAAAACTACAATAATAATAAATGTCCCAGTTTTGCTGGCCATATCCTAAGTATGCTATTAATAGATATATGATCATTAAATTATTTATTGTTTACTTATTTAGTGACATTTGTTTACCAGAAAGGTCAAACTGGGTGTGTTACCCATTTTCAGCAGAGGCCTGGGTTGAAAAGCTCCAGTACATTCTAATTATATTATTTATAGCAGAAAATTACAAATGTGAACAACAATTGCAATGAATAGAAAAATAATACAGAAATGTGAACAACAAATTAAGGTTCAGAACAGTGAACAGTATACAGAAAGACTAAAGCAGTGTGCAACAGATACAGAAAAAAAAAACAATGTAGGTGTTGATTATTACAGTGCTTTAATTGTGTAGATGTAAGATGTGCCTCATTATACATTATTGTTTAGCAACATGTGTAGTATTATATTGTTTTCTTGTTTTGATATAAAATACACAGCATTGGTTAAGATGTAGTAATATACAAAAGCAGGTACATTGCTTAGGGAATAGCAATATACAAACCAGGTGTAGCAGTATTAAAGAGTTAGATTATAAATAATGTTAGAAATTACAAAAGTAAGAAATTAGAGGTGAAGATCGAGGAGGCTAAGGCTTCAGTGAACACGATGAAAGAAATTTTAGTCAGTGGGGAGAAGAATAACCTGGTGAGGAGCAGGAACAGCACCATGTTTACCTTAAGTAATATTTTAGGACTTCTTTGAAGGGCTTACAGTGATGAACTGATGTGATGGAACAGGGGAAAGAAGTTCCATGATTTGGCAACAGAGTAAAAGTATAGGTTCTGTCCAGCAGATTTGAAAGGTTTATGGATGAACAGAATATTTTAGTTAATGGACTTTGGGTCTCAGTTTGGAGTATATGTAGTGAGCGTAGTGGTCAGTGATTTTATATTCAGTGAGTAGTTGTGTGCATGTTAAATGTTGAAGGAAATTCGAGCCATTCTTTTGTTCTGAGTGCCATACAGTAATGGATACAAGAAGGTGTGTTTGCTGCAAATTTTGCAACTTTATTGTAGGATTGTTCGAGTTTTAAATTTTGTGATGCCTGTATGTTTGCTAGGAAGGGAGTACCACAGAGAAGTAAAGGGAGTAGGTATGTAAAAGAAAGAGGAAACATTTGGCCCTGACATACCCAGTTTTCAGTATTTTTTTATAGAAGTTTGAATATGCAGGTTATATTTTAGGTTATCCTAAATCCTGTGGGTTGCCCTGTGTTCAGTTTTAATTGCCATATAAGCTCCTAATATTCTTACTTATTTTTCAAAGCCCCCTCCACTATAGGTAAAAGGCTGCACTTGTTACAAACTGAAACATGTATACATATATTTTTAATTTAACACAAATCCTAGAATGTTTACTTAATGCATTTGATTCATTGTGCTTTCTTATAACAATCATATTTGCTAATTATTTTGCATAATTGCCCCTTTGTTTCATCTACATGCAAGGCAGTAGAAGATAAGCGCTGGGCAAGCAGTTGCAACAATGATGACTGTTAATATAAATGTTTCTACTTTAAACTTAACACTCTTAACACTTTAACCTTTCTTCATAAAACAGCACTGTTTATAGTGGTCACACAGACATGCCCATAACACTAGACACTATCCCAGGGATTTAGAAATGCCACATCTGCAATCACAGCCAAGCCAGTATTGTTAATTGTGCATGAGTGATGAGCCTCTAGGGTCATTAATAATACATGTGGACAGTTTGCATGATGATCAGATCCTCATTGTGGCCACAGTAGGGAACCACAGCAAGATTTTGTTATACCAACCCATGGCCAGAGTAAGGCACAAGTAACTGCTTTAACACTGACAATGCATGAGCATTAAAGTTCATCATCACAAAACAGCCCACAGAGGTGGTAATGCTGTAACTCAAGGCAGTAAATATGCTGAGAAGGAAGGATGGTTAAGGGTGGAATATAGAGAAGGTAGTAAGGCAACAGAAACAGACAGAAAACTGCAAATAGAGCTGCTGAGCCAAGCTGTGGTGTAGAACACAATGGAAAAGGGGGTATGACATGCACACACATATATCAATCTAAAATACTTGAACTAAGATAGAATGGGTGAGAGTCAGTAAAATAACATGGTATACCAACACACCAGTCCTAACATCATCAGCGTTTGATCAGTGTTCCTGTACTATAATGGGAATGTCATGAAAAAATATTCAACCCTCTGAGGATTAGAGCTCTCAGCTCTGCCAGTAACATTATACCCCACACTTCCTTAACAAGGTGAGTCTCAGAAGAGCTCTCACTGGTAGTTTCTGTTAAGCACATAGCAGGTGAATGTTACAGATTTGCAGAATAAAATCAGAAAAACAGATGGGCTGCACTGTATTTGAACTCGTGCTTTTTTTTTGCCAAGCAATACATTAACTAGACCCCAATGACTATGATCCTATGCTTTCTTCAATGATACTTTACTAAATACTGCATCAACAAGGTGAACCATAGAATAATGTGCACTGAAGGTTTTACATAAGCAGTTAGTAGGTGAATGTTACACATTTAAAGACAGAAAGAAGAAAAGTAATAAAACAAGCGTACAGTCCTGACACCCAGTGTCCTGACACTTACAAATCACTTCATGAACAAACTGAGCCATAGAAGTTGTCACACTAAAGAAAGAACCTTTATCCCGTTTCGTATTTGCCATCTACTATGATCATCATTCAGCTCATTTGTATGACCACTAGCAGCTGACGCCACTTTACAAAGGACATGGCATTGATTGATCTTTGTCATCACTATACTCTCATTTGTACATGGACAGTGACTGCGCTCCCGGCGACCACAGAAAGGTAACTGATTTAGAAGCCTTTTTCAGGCATGTGTGTGATGAGTTCATCTATTGTTCGGCCAGATTAAAGTTTAGAAATGGAAGTATAGGACAGATGAAAAGAAACAAACAGAGTAGAACAGAAGGCAAATAAAGAATGATGCATTCTCGGAAAGATAAGTCTGAAACTCAAATGTGTGTCATTATTAAATGGCTTCAGTTGTTAATGATTTGCCATAAAACTTCAAATTTTATAAGGAGCACTGCAAAAATATGAGCCAAACATCTAGGCATTCTTCAAAACTATTGACAGTAGAGAGGTATGGGTAGAGGGTTATATCCAATTTTTATGGGACAGGTGCCCAATTTTTTTAAAGAGAAGGAAAGGTTGGGGAGGGATGTAAAGGAAGTATAAGGAAGGAGAGGCAGGTTAGGTATCTGGGAAAGACAGACATGAATGACAGGGTGGGTGTTAATACAATTGGGGGAAAAATGTTAAAGGAGAAATCAGAAAATGGATAAAAGACAATGGTGAGGGGGGAGTTTGTAAAACCAAAAGTGGTGGGCATGCACACAAAAGGTAAGGAAACACAAGGAAGGGGATAGGACTGGGAGTTTAGATTGTAGCAGGTTACTAGGCTATTGGCTCTGAGGCCCTTATAAACTTAGCCAAGAGTTTATCCCATGTTTAGACAAGTCATCACCCAAAGACCCTGTTCAGCAGGAACACAGGTGGAATCCCGGGGGTGTTTTCCATCCAGTTATCCAGGCTGTGCTTAAAAATGAATAATGAGGTACTCTACCTGATGTGGAGAGTGAGTCTATTCCACAGATGGGGAGTCTCTGGAACACAAATCTGTCCCGCCAAAAAGTCCTATTGATATCACAGGCCAGGTTAGGTCACATGTGTGGGTTACTTGAGTGGAGCTTGACTTGCGGATATGCAGCAGTCCCATCAATGCAAGGTCCAAGATTGCCTTGTATGCCAGTCAGAGGTCACTTCTGAGAAGTCTGTATGAAACTGAGTAGAGGGATAGGGCTTTTAGCCTATCTGTGTATGGTAGATTTTTGAGGTCCTGGATTCTCTTGGTGAGGAACCTCTGTGGTCTGTCCAGCTGCTGCATGTGCTTTGGGAGGTACATGCCAAACGGGGTGTTGTACTCAATAACTGGCTTTTTAAGGAAAGAATACAGAGATGTTATGACCTCTTTACCCCTGGATGAGATACCCTTGCTTATGAAGTGGGCCATGTAGAAAGCTTTTTGTACAACGGAAGCAACATGGTGGTCAAAATCAGGTTGCTATCAGCCCGAGTGATCAAAATCCTCACTACTAATTGTGTACGTAGGATGTTGTTATTAATGTGATAATATATAGGGACATCCCTGCCTCAAAAGGGATGACAATGCATTTTTTTGGCATTCAGCTTAAGGGCAAATTAATTTGTTTGGGTGAGACCCTCTTGGAGGATTTCCACATCACAAGGGGAAATGATGACAGCGCCCAGCTTGCAGTCATCTGCAAAGTTGGTCAGCCATAGCCCACTGGTTTTGGCCTGCACCTCAGAAAAGTATATCCTAAATAACAGAGGTCCCAAGACTGAATCCTGGAATACACCACTCATTACAAGTCTAATGCCTGAGGTGCCTTCCCCTATTTTGACTAGGTGGGTTCTATCAGTAAGCCAGTTTGCTAACCATCTGGTAACATATGGATTGATGCCTAGTTGAAAGGGTTTATCTATTACGCCCAAGTGGGGAATAGTGTCAAAGGCTTTGGCCAGGTCAAGGTAGGCAGTGTGCACTGTCTTTCCCTCATCCATGGCTTTTGTGGCTGTCTCAAAGAAGTCAACCAGATTTAACAGACATAACCTCCCCTTGACAAAGCCAAATTGTGTGGGGTTGAGTGTTTAGAGGTTGCCAATGTCCCTGTTTATGAGGTCCATGATAATCTGTTCCATGGTCTTGCAGATCAGGCTAGTTAGGCGGATGGGTTTATAATTTCCCAGATCGGTGGATGCTCCACCTATGTGTAAAGGGATGACAGTGGCTGTCCTCCACTTGGTTGGGGCAAAGCCAGTACTCAGGCTTTGGTAGAATAAGGTGCTTAATGGTGCTGCAAGTTCATGCCTGAGTTCATGTAAGATGCAGCCTGGGATGTTATCAGTCCCATGGAGGCTGTATTTTTTGCCTTTGAGAGGGCAGTGATGATCTGCTCCCTAGAGATAAGGGGTGGAGGGCAGGTACTGGGGATGTCCTGATTTACTGATGGGGGACTGAGGGGAAACGTTTTTTGCCGAATCTGTCAGCCAGTAGATTGGCTATATCTACAGCATTTGTGTATGTGGTGCTCCTGACCACCAGTTCTGAACAGATCTGGTTGCTTCCTTTGAGATTCTGGACATATGTGAAGAAGGCCTTATGATTGTCTCTAGTAGATGTGACCAATTTGGACTCAAAGTTGGCTTTAAAGGATTTCACTAGTGCTCTTATTTGCTTGTTTAGGCTAAGGAGAGATTGCTTCCAATTTGGCACCTTCTCCTTCTTGGTCCCAGACAGCAATTTTTCCTTTTATTATATAGTTAATTTATTGCAGATGTCCACCAGACAGGTTTATGCTTCCTTGCGGAGGATGGTTTTGTCCTGTCAGGTATTCCTGATTCCATGCATCTATATAAATGCTCGTATTGTACTTTGGTGCAGATGTGTACATTGGTGCCAGTTCCTACAGAGGGGAGGGGGCTGTGACGCTGTTTATACCATCCATCAGGAAGCTGTAATCAGTTTTGGAGAAGTTTTTTTTGTTTGATCCTAGCTATAGATGAGTCAGGGGGGATGGTGACTTCGAAAGTGACCACTTTATGGTTGTATCTTACCAGGGAGGATGATACCGTAGGGGTGCTGCAGTGGTTACTCATGTTGGTTAATACCAAGTCCAAGATAGTATCACCTCTTGTGGGAGCATCGACTAGCTGTTCCAAGGCATTTGCATTGACAAAATCAGGGAATCTCTCGACATTTATGTTCTGGCATGAGTAGTTTTTCCAATCTATGGTAGGATAATTAAAGTCACCCAGGATCAGGGTAAAGGGTTAAATCTTGATAGATTTGAAGAGGTCCAGATAGGTGGGTTAAGCATCTTGTGTTAAATTTGGGAGCCTGTAGCTAGCTATGATTTGAACAGGGGTCTTGTCAACAATTAACTGCACCTGGAGTGTCTCCTGTGTGTTATACTGTTTGACTAGCCTTGGAGGTGTGTATGTGTTACTACTCCTCAGGACTAAAAAAGACAAACAACCTTTTTGCTTTGAGACAAAGACCACTTTATTTCAAATGTATGATAGGAAGGTAGGGCTGGGGTGTTCTCTGCAGCTTTGAACCAGTTTTCTGTGACTGCACAAATGTCAGCATCGTCCAGGGTTAAGCATGCTTGCAATGAGTGCAGTTTCATGTTTAGACTCCTAGTGTTTATTAGCATGACTTTTAATTTGCTTTTTGTTGAAATTTTTGTGTTGGTAGTATCGACCTTGTGACTTTTCCTGAAAAAGGCACTATGGGGAAGGCAAGGGCCTTTTTCAGAAACCTGAAGCCCAAGTGAGACAGATGCAGGCCATCTCTAGCAAAGCATCGTGATCTGCCGATCATACCATCCCAGGCTGTCAGGTACTGGATCCCTTGGAATGACACCAGAAACTAAGCCAATTGTTAAAGTCAATCATTTTCTGTTTGTATTGAGGCAGCATTCTGGTGATGGCAGAATGCTGCTTAAGGCTAGGGACATACCTGCCTGGGACACATATTCAGCAAGCTCAATCATGTCTCTCTTCATATAGTCCGGGGAGGTATGTTTCAAGTCATTCACACCAACATGGACTATGACAGAGTCATAACAGTACCTGTTATTAAGAGACTTGAGTGTGTGTGCAATATGGCGGATTCTAGCACCTGACAAACAAATAACCGTGGCTTTCT
>NC_056741.1:224594876-224664876 GCF_019279795.1 Protopterus annectens
TCAGACCTCTTGTACATTAAAACAAAGAATAGCCTTTCACATCAGTGACATAAAGTGTCAGAGAGCTCGAAGTGCTTCATACAAACATAAGACAGTTCACACTACAGATCACTTTGTGTTTGTAGGCCTAGGTATGGTCACTATGCATGATGATAATATTTCACTTAAACATAAAATATTGACTGATAATGAACATCGCTGGATTATCAATCTGGGGGCACTTTTTAAACCAGGTCTAAATGACCAGTGGTAGAATTATTATAGAATACAAAATATGTTAATAAATACTCATCACAGGGGTTTCTACAGCATAGGGATTTAAATGGTGAGTGTGGGTAGTCCTGATTAGACTTAACACACTATTAATAAAATAAAATATGCAGTGCTGTAGCAACACTTTATAATACCTGAATATTATATATGTATTTTCCATCATTACATTATAGATTTTATTATATAGGCATTAAAAATAGGGTGCTAGTATTTTTGTATTCATATTTTCACACATAATAGTATATACATGTATTTATTTATATGTGTATTTACTTATGAATATTTTCTTATATATTGGTTGGGAAATTATCTGGTTATATAGTGATATGTGCACATATTTTGTATCAGGTTTGTGTATTTTAATGTATATAGCCCCTGTTGATTGATATACGTCTGGGTTTTTTATGGTATAGTGTATCAATGTCGTATTTGAACAGATTGGATTATGTTAGGGGGAGCATGCATATGTTTTGTTATACAATATGTACAGGTTTATTCATGTAGTTATTGGAATAATTGGGAGAATTGTGTTTCACATTAAGTGTCTGCACCTTTAAATATCTGCTGCTTGCTGTTGTATCCTTTTGTATTTAAATCCGTGTTTCTGCCTTTCTAATTACACACTGATGACGCTCTAGGTGAAACCGGTCACTGGTCTGTCTTACTTGATGCAGGCTTTGCTTGAATAAAACTTCTCTTTGCAACGGCTGTGTATCTTCATTTTGTTATAGAGTGCAGAAGATTTGTTGGGCATTTGTGTTTTGTACTTCGTGCACCTATTCAGAACGTTGGCGTGCACCGTTTTCTTTGGGATATATATATATATATATATATATATATATATATTGACACCTCACAGGTTCTCTGGTTTGATTCTGAGCTGGGGTGCCTTCTGTGTGGAGTCTACATGTCCTCCCTGTGATCATGTGGATTTCTTCTGATACTCTGGTTTCCTCCCACATTCCAAAGACGTGCCTGGAGTATTTCTCCCCAGGCCTCTTCTGAAAATAGGCTCTGTCCTAGTTGAACTTTCCTGATCAACAAATGTCAAAATAAATAAATATATATATATATATATATATATATATATATATATATATATATATACATATATATAAATATATATATTTATGCAGGCAGGGCTTAAACCAAAGGTCATCTTCACATGCAAACTGACAGAAGACTAACAACAGGTGCTATTTAGCCAGACAAATATGGCTGTGGTTAAACATGCAATTTGATGTCTGAGAATACTGTTAAGTATACAAAGTAAACATCCTGCTCAGGGGCATAATTGTCAATCAAAGGTGATAAGCAAAGGACAGTAACTTCTATTGTTTATTTAGAAATATCCAGCAAACTACTAATTATGATCTTACATAAATGGACTGTGTACTGCTGCAGTGACACTACTGGACACAAAATATCTGCATGAAGTGCTTTTCATGACAACACAACTGTGGAATGACGGGGAACTGAACCCACAATTTTATTTATTTATTTATTTACATTTGTTTACCGGGAAATTCCGAATGGACGCAGGTCCTTTTTCAGCGGATGCGTGGGGAAAAAAGCTCCACATCATATACATGATAAATAGAGATACAAAGTTGCAGCAATAGTAAACAACATTACAGGTTGTTGGCCTTGATATAATAACAAGATATTGATTATCAACAGTATATACAGAAAATGTTGCAAGTTAAGATAATTTCTTGTTTATAATATTAGTAACAAAGTTGTCAGACAAGATTTTAAAGTATGTAAAGACAACTAGCTAATTCTCTGTGGTTTTTAGTGGCGGCAGTATAGTTGGGTTAAGAGTCTAGGTCGGGGGGTAAGGGTGGGGGTGTTAGTCTGGATTAGAACAAGGACAAAGCCAGTGCAAATGTAAGTGGAATTTGAGCGCAGTCTTGAAAAGGCTGCTGGAAGGTAGAGTAGTTATAGAGGGTGGAAGATTGTTCCAAAGTTTAGATATGGTACATGAAAGTATGGCTTCTCCTGCTGAGTTTTTGGGTTTGATAGCAGTGAGTTTATTTTTGTTACTTGATCTTAGGGGCCTAGTGAAGTGATAGGGTTGGAGAAGGGTTTGAAGGGAAGGGATGTTAAGGGGGTAGTTAATAAGTTTATAAGCGAGGGTAAGTTGATTAAAGTGAAGGAGTTGTGGGTGTTCTAGCCAGTTTAGTTCTTTAAGGGAGATTCAATGATGGCTGCGGTAGGAGGTTCCAGTGGCAAATTTAGCAATTTTGTTGTAACAAGCATCCAGCTTGTATAGGTCCTTCTGTCTAAGGTTGGTAAGTATGGGGGATGCATAGATTAGAGTGGAGATTAGCTGGGAATTGACTATGGCGATTCTAGCCACCTTGGTTAGGAATTTTAGGCTTCGATATAATGCACCAAGTTTCTTGTGAACTTTTTTTATTGTGAGAGATATGTGGGTGTCAAATCTAAATTTGTTGTCTATTTCCACATCAAGTAATTTTGTGTGTTCTGATGGAGAGATGATGGTATTGTCTTTTGCGAGAATGTTGAAGTGGGGGGGTGTTTTGGGTGGCTTTCGAAGGTTGGAACAGGAGAAGTTTTGTCTTACTTGGGTTGAGTAGGAGCTGAGCATTAGATAGCCAGCTTTCTACAGAAGAGAATGATTCCTGTGTGATTTATTGTAGTTCTAATAAAGTGGGGGTAGAGCAGATGATAGTAGAGTCATCTGCGTACTGTATAATAGATGCTTGTGTGGTGGCAGTATGTAGGTTGTTAGCGAAAAGTGAGAATAGCAGAGGGCCAAGGATAGACCCTTGGGGAACTCTGAGAGTAGCTGGGAGATGAGGTGATAGGTTATCATGCCGTATTACTGATTGCTGGCATCCGTGTAGATAGCTGTGGAACCAGTTGCAGGCTGATTGTGAGAAGGAGAGGTTGGGAGCATAGAGAGTAGTAGCTCATGAGATACCATGTCAAAGGCCTTTGAGAGATCTAGAAATATGGCAGTAGAGAAGAGGCCATTGTTTTTGTGATGAAGTATAGTGTTAGTGAAGGAGAGCATAGGTAGTGCTGTGATATGGCCTGAAACTATGTCGGGTTTTGGAGAGGAGATTAATAGCTAGGAGGTAGTTGGAGACCTGGGTGTTGATACATTTTTCAAGTATCTTGGAGAGAGGGGAGACAAAATCAATGGGGCAGTAATTGGAGAGTTCGGTGGAGGGTGTGCCTTTGTGGAGGGGAATGATGTGGGATATTTTCCATATCGAGGGAACATAGCCTTCTGTTATGGAACGGTTGATTAGAATTGAAATTGGGTAGGCTAGTGTATCAGCTGCAATTTTCAAGTATTCAGAGGGGAGGTTGTCAGCTGCAAGTTTGGTGGGTTTAAGTTTTGACAATAGACTTTTTATGTTGGAGGTAGGTACAGAGGTGAAGAAGAAAAGAGTAGTGGGGGTTAGGGTTAGGAGTTGGGAGGGCTGTTGTAGGGAAGTGTATTTGTTTAGAGATGTTATAGTTTCAGTGAAGTGTTTGTTGAACGATTCAGCAATACTGCTGGACGAGGGGGGAATGGACAGCTGGGGGGTAACAACCTTCCCTGGGTGGAGGATAGTGTTAATAGTGGACCAGAATTGCTTCTGGTTGTGATTGGTAGAGTTTAGGATTTACTTATAGTAGAGGGATTTGTCTAATTTTATATGCTTTTTGGCTTTATTGCGCAGTTCAATGAATGATTGCCTATCTGAGTTATTTTTTGTTAGTCCCCAGGACTCCCAGGCCTTATCTCTGGATTTCATTAGGGTTCTGGTGGTCTTTTGTAACCATGGGGCATGCCTGGATCTGACTTTGGAATTTCTTACAGGATTATGGGTGTTTAAGATGGAGAGGAAGGTACTGTTGAAGAAGTGGACAACCTCATCTATGTTGAGGTATTTGAATGGTGACCAGTTAATTTTTTGCAGAGAGAAGGTGAAGGAGTTGGGGTTGACGTTGTACTTCTTCCATATTTGCCTGTGGATAATGGGGCTGAAACTGCTTGTGTGGTGCTGAATTAGGAAAGTGGGGGAGTGGTCACTAAGACTGTCAGGTAAGCAGCCTGCTAGGTAAGAGTGAGGGGCTTTGTTGACTAGGATTCAGTCAAGTAAGGTATGATTGTTAGGGTTTTTGTTGATTTGGGTAGGGTATTGGATGAGTTGAGTGAACCCATGGAAATTAAGGTGAATGGTTGGGAGATTGGTTTTACAGGATAGCCAGCTCATGTTAAAGTCACTGAGAATGATGGTTTCCTGGGGAAGAGATAGAGTAGCCCAACTCAGGAGATTTTCTAGGGGTGTAATATTTTGCCCTGCTGGGAAATAGCATCCTGTGATATTGATTGTTTTGTTTGGGTTTAGTTTGAGATTGGCATAAAGGGTTTCTTCATTGTTGTGGTTAGGGGTAGATGAGTTCAGGAGTTGAATATTGAGGTGGTGTTTAAATATCAATGCTACACCACCTCCTTTTTTGGACAATCTATCTATGTGAAGGATGTTGTATTCAGGTGGAAGTATTTCCTCACTTCTGATGTGAGGTTTGATCCAGGTTTCAGTTAGGAAGAGAATATCTGGGGAATATATGCGTATGCTGGCATGTAGTTCTTGGATTTTATTGCATATGCTTCTGATGTTTAGGGACATTATAAGTAGGTTTGTTGTTTTCTTGCTGGCTAGGAGTTGAGTTTTGGGGGGGTGCTTGGACTAGGGTTTGTGGTTGGGTTGGATTTGGGAGGACCAGGATTTGGATGGATGTCTCTAGCAAGGGCTAGTTTATAGAGGGTGTTTAGGATATGATGCTATGTTTTACATAGATAGTAAATTGCTTATGGTATCTTAGGGATATTTTATTTTTGAGTGTCTTAGGTGTTTGGTGCGGGATTCCACGGTGGTACAGCCGTAGCATTGTTACCTCACAGCAAGAAGTTCTCCCATTCGATTCTTTGCTTGGCTTGGGAGTGCCTTCTGTGTGGAGTCTGCATGTCCTCCCCGCGGTTGGGTAGCGTTCGAAAGACATGCGTGCGTAAATGGGAGTGCCTTCATTGAAGGTTGGGAGTCGAGCTGGCACCTCGGCATTTCGTAAAAATCTACTGCCAATCATTAGCGGACTGGAGTTCTGCTGTGGCAACCCCTTACCAGGAAAAAGCCAAAAGACAAACAACAGTGTCTTAGGTGTTTGGTAATGGTGTGTGTGTGTATTCAGAGGATGTTTTTGGTGGCAGGGGTTGTGTAGTTATAGTGTAAATGTTTGAGGGAGGGTATTGAGAAAGTACAGTGGAGGTTGTTGGGGCATATGACTGTGGAGCCTTGGTAGGATGTAATGTGAGCTAGAACTACTCAGGTTAGGATAGTTATTATATTAGGTAGTAGCATGATTGTGTTGGATGTAGAGGGAGGGGGTGACTAGTGGTGTAGCCTAATTGGTGGTAATAAGTGGTGGGGTTAAGGCTAAGAATAAATGTAGATGCACTGGGGTTGGGCTAGAACCCCCCAGGCTAAAGATTGCAGGGTAAGTGTCTAAATAGCCAAATTGTTAGGAGTTATTAGAATCTAGTAGGGAAAACTATCTATAGACCTGATTTCAGCTGTGTCCTTTCTGGGTAGATACCTAATTTGAAGCAGACAAAAAGTAGCAGTTTAAGTACCTTTGTGCCTCTATTTTACAAGTAGACAATTCCAGTGTATCTACTGGGTTACCTTTTTTCGCCTAGAGCTTTATCTTGATTTACTGATAACTAAAAAGAAAAAGTTAACTGGGGAATGTATTACAGCTGATGGGGGTGGGGGAGCAGCTGTTGTCCCTAGCCGTGGGTAGAACCAGTTATTTCTGCTTTAGACCAGGTACTTTCTACAGTAGCAGGCTAAGAGGGAAACATAGCTAGATACCTACAGTAACTTATTTTCTTTTTAAAGCCCTTGAGTCCTTGTGGCTGGTTTCTTCACTGCAGATGCGGCCAATGGCCAAGGATTCAGCAAGTGGGGGACTGAGAGAGAACCCGTTCGCAGGGACAGTGATCACTAAATGAAAAGATGGAGACAAAAAGAATTACGTTAAGGTCTCTGAAAGTGGAATGAGAGAGAAGTGCTGTAAAAAGTAACTGAAATAATAAATTATCACCCAGGCAGGAAGGGTATTGGGTTTAAGAGTAGCAGTACAATACACTATTTACACAGGAACAAAGTGTTTAGTAATAAAGGTTCAGGCAACTGTTATGCATTCGCATATGAAGCCCTTGACATAAAAAAACACCTTACTTAGTGTTATGTACCAGATAATTTAGGTAGCCCATGAATTTAAAGAAACAGTTCTATCACAGATACAGCAGTAGAAAACTATCACATCAGTTGTATATAACAGTACTTAAATATCGCAACACAGACATTTACATATCTACATTGCTATAATATTTCTCATGGTACAGCAGTTAAAACAACTAAGGATCACTCTGACTTGGCAGCAAAACAGGACTTTTAGCCGTAATATGGTGTTCTGTGTTTAACTTATGCTTTCATTCAAACTGAATCACAGAACACTCAGTCAGACTGGTTAGTGTCTATGTTAACTAAAAAGTATGTACTAAACAAAAGTGATGAGGAGTAGCAACCCAGTTTGATACTATAGCATCTGTAAGTGCTAGCAACACTAAGCACCAAGTCAGACTGGAAAAATTATACATTGTGACACTTTGTCTACAACTTGTATAAATAGTAGACCAGTTCTGCAACAGTAGCAAAGCAATAGAACAATTGAGTTTGTAGAGACCTTAGCTGCAATATAAAAAAATAAAGCTCAGACACTTATGAGCTGAAGGGAATTGGCAGCTGCTGTAAGTAAGCCAAGATGGCTCCAGGGGGTTAAAAAAACTTTTCTAGGACAATATTGGAGGAGGAGGAGTGGGAGTGGTCACAGGTAATGTGAAGTAGTTAGTTCTTGGAGAAAATCACACTCAGGAGAAAGTGAGTAGCAAATGCTTCAAAAAACAGTCTATAGACCTGAGTTCATAGAACCCCCCAGGCTAAAGATTGCAGGGTAAGTGTCTAAATAACCAAATTGTTAGGAGCTATTAGAATCTAGTAGGGAAAAACAGTCTATAGACCTAAATACATAGAACCCCTAGGCTAAAGATTGCAGGATAAGTGTCTAAATAGCCAAATTGTTAGGAGTTATTAGAATCTAGTAGGGAAAAACAGTCTATAGACCTGAATACATAGAACCCCCAGGCTAAAGATCATCATAATTATGTGAGAATAAACAACATGAAGATCCACTTGTCCACCTGCACAGCAGGCAACATGCAAAAACACACTATTAACACTGAAAAATAAAAAAAATGCATGTACTTCCAAAGCAACAGTTTAATGACAAATGTCAACATCTAGTGCTTTCATTCTTGAAGTTCTTCAGAGCTGATATGTCACCATGAAGAATCTCAGGGAAAGGTGGCAAAGAATCAGTTCTCAAATCAGACATGTCCCATCCACCGTGCAGTGAAGGACTTTGAAGGGGAACTCATTTTTACAACAAATTCAGAAAAGATGTGTACTGTATTACAATGGTTCCAATGCTATCTTAAGGTGTGAAAGAAGACGGTCCTTCATTCATCTGAATGCAGTTGACAATACATGTTCTATAGTGACACCATCTGCAGATAGTTAAATATGGCATGGCAATTCACCCCTAAAATGTTATGCTAACTGCACATGTAAACAGCTACCTGTATAGACCCAGGTGTGTGCAGAGCATTGTGCAGACATCTGCACAGTTTACCAGCTGTGTTCTTTGCATAAATCAAGTGCTTCAGAAACAGAAATGAGCTCATCCTTAATTAGCAGTGTGGTGAAGCTACATGATGTAAGCAGGAGAAGAAGCCTGGTGCCTCATCTCCCTACAGAAGAAAACTAGTAACCAGATTCCGAATCCTGCTCAGGGTACTGTTGAAGAAATACTCCCTTCTGAACAAGATATGTACTCAAATAAGGTAATTGGACTATAACTCTCTACTGCTTCAAAATACTACTGTTTAACATGCTTGACTTGCCCAGCTCTCCTGTGTGACTCTGCAGTGGGAGACCTTTACCTTCTGCCACCAATACTGCCAACAGTTTTCTTTTCTTTGAATACTCATTCTTTTATAAATGTTTCCTTTTATCTCATACTTATTTCAAATGCATTCATCTTATATATTCTCTAGATTTGTTTGATGCTTACATTCTTCTGAAACTGTAATGACTGGAAATGTTTATTTAATTCCAGGTACTCTTCACGCACACGCATGCGCGCATGTACAAACACACACACACACACACACACACACACACACACACACACACACACACACACACACACACACACACACAAACATTCAGCAAATTCCATTTCCAGGGCAGACAAAACTAAGTTCATTTCCATGCGTTAAAACTAAATGGCAAAAGCCAGAAAAGTTACTCCACTTACTGTGCTGCAAAGCACTCTGATCATTTCCATTCCAAACAAAGCAATCCATTTATGTTCATTTCCATAGACTAAAACAAATTGGCAGGCAAAGTTATCTAGCGTCATGTCTCAACAACAGCTATTTACTTGCTAAAAAAATACTGCATTTACCACATGCTTTGATTAATCCAGGAAGCCTCTATCTCACTGACATTTGAGCAAAAGAGAAAGAACAAATGGAGCTACGGCAGTTGAATAGTCATTGACACAGAATGGCTGAGTGGTAGTATTGGTAAGAGCAAGAGTGAATTACATTTTTTTTTGTAACACTTATGGGCCCCCAAACCAGCATCGTACTCTAGGCAGCTGCTTAAGTTGCTTTGTTCTAGCTCTAGCCCCGTTTCCAGCAATTGCACTAGAGGATGTGCGGGGGGGGGGGGGGGGGGCGGGGGGTTGAATGCATTTTGTTTTATTGCAAATCCACATTTGCCCCTCCTTCTCTTAGGCCATATTCCATTTTCTTGTAAATAATTGTAATTCTAACAAAGTATTTGTCATGTTCATCCTTTTCACAAGTACAAATAAAAAAGTCTGTTAAACAAGTCACAGTGTGTCCTGGTAATATTGTAATAACTGGAATTAAAAATATTAAAAGAGTCATCATCAAAACTAATAACCACATATACATTATCCATCTGTATCATCTCATCCTACCCCTGCCTCATGTCAATCTCATCTTTCTGATATGCTTTGAATAGCTCCAGTGTGAAAACGTCCTGTTGCTTTGATGCAGCTCTGTCTGGTGTCTGCACTTCATGAAGCAGTCTGTTCTCTGCAATATTGGAAATTCTAAGGGTCATTTAAATCACTGGAAATTGTAGATACTTCCAAATCAACATGATGCTTACATTACACAAACAATCACATAATTCCATAGATTTACTCTAAGCTAGTGGTATGTCAACTTGATTCAGATCAGGATGCAGTGAGACAAATGATTGAGAAGAAATTAAAAATAAAGAAAGAGTCCAACAAGGCATTCCTAGACTTGGAGAAAGCATGTGACATTATCCCAAGAAAGCTGATTTGGGCAGTTCTGCGATGGTTTGAAGTCCCAGAAACATTGGCGAAATTACAACATGCTATGTGCACTGACCCAATGACCCAAGTATGAACAGAGTTTGGACTCAGAAACAGGTCTGCAGTGGGAATGGGGGTACATCAGGGTTCAGCTCTGAGCTCGCTGCTGTTTATATTGGTGTGGGACTACATTAGCAAACAGTTAAATGGGGACAGATCAACAAAGCTGCTGTATGCAGGTGATGTGGCATTACAGGCAGACTCTGAACAAAACCTTTAGTAAATGACAGGGGAATGGAATTTAAAACTGAAGGTACACAAGATCACAAAATGAAAATGAGTACAGATAAAACAGCTGCAATGACAGCAAATGGAGAAAATCAAAAGAAGTTGAAAATTAAGATCAAAGGAAAAATTGTGAAATAGGTTAATAGCTTCTTCAAGTATCTGGGAAGGGTGGTTGAGGAGTAGGAAAGTCTGAATGGGCTATAATTAAAGGGGCTGCAGCCCACTGGCACAGAGTGTCAGGGGTAGGGCATGACAGAAGAATGACAAAGAAACTGAAAAGTAAGGTGTACAAAACAGCTATCCAGCTAGTACTACAGTATGAAACAAAAGCCTGGGCAATGAATGCAAAACAGTTGATGATGATAGAGGAAGTGGAGATGGATTGCCTGAGATGGGTGGAAGGATAAACACTGTGGGACAGACAGAAATTAGGACACTAGAGCAGAAGCCCAAATAGCTCCAACTGCAGAGAAGGTTAAAGTTAATAGATTATGGTGGTTTGGGCGGGTTCCTATTGGAACATTGAATTTTCAATTGTTCAAATCACTAAAGATCGACCTTTAATGATCAAACAATTGAAACTTCGAAATCTTCAAAGTAAACATAAAAAAAAGAAAAAGTAAAGGGTGTAGGCAGGGGGGCAAGCCCACCTGTACCCCCCATGTGGGGGCTGCACCCCCACATCCCCTGCTACTTAAATATGCCAACTACGAGATTGTGCTACAATGTAGGAAAGAGAAATCTTCCCTTTCCACACTATAGTACATTAAAGTGCGATCTCGGAGTTGGTATATTTAATTAGCGGGGGGTGTGGGGTGCAGGGTGGCTTGCCCCACTGCTTTAACCTGTCAGGATACGTTTTCTTTCTTTCTTTCTTCTTTTTTTTTTTTTAATTTCAAAGTTACAGAACATCGATCATATGGTGTTGACCCTATGGTATTCGAAGTTCCGTAACTTCGATTTTGTAATAGGTAACTGGTTTGGGCATGTGTGCGGGAAAGCAGAAGACAATCCAGTAAAGAAGATTTGGGACAGACATTAAAAAGGCAAAAGGAAATGATGGCATCTAGCAAAGAGATAGATGGCCAGTGTGAAAGAAGACTTGTGGCAGTCAGGCATGACTGTTGAAGAAGGTAGGAGAGTGACACTGAATAGAAAGAGATGGCGGCAGTTGATATGACAGCCCAACTCTATGTAGAAAGTGGAAAAAAGGGGTTTATGATGATGATAGTGATGATCAGTGGTATGTCAGCCACTGCTGGCTTAGCCAACAATACAACAAAATAAGAACCCTTTACAGTAAACCATTTAATCAAGACAGTATTATTAGTTTGGATTGTAAGCATGGGAATGGAAATTATAAAAAAGCTGGAGAAACATTAGGAAAAAGAAGAAGAAACAGAACAGAGAGAGATGTGATGACATTTTGTTTGACATAACTAAATGTTTATAGCCAGCAGAACTGGCCTTAGGCAAATTTCAGCTCTAGGCAAAAGGATCCTAGGCATTCCCCCTCTGATACCTAGTGGTCCTGCCTACACACCTAGTGCACCTTCATTTGTCTCCTATCTTTGCCTTTCTACAGTATTCAAATTACATTTTCATGTTTTTTCATTCTTAGTCTTACACTTCATTCTTTCCTCCATCCTTTCAACATACCCTAGCTGGGCAAGACTGCACTTTAATAACTGTGGGGGGATTAACTGAATTAAGCTGAGATCTGTGGGGGCATTATGACTCTAGAAGTCAAAGGGTTATAGATGTTCTGAGGTGCATAATTTTAGAACTTTTTCTAAACCTTTTAGTCTGGATACTGCTTGCATGAAATCATTACTAAGGAAAGAAATTCAATCTTATTTTTTCAAATAAGAAATATATTGTGTCTAAAACCTAATATTAACATCTGTTAAATTGTAGACCCCAACAACCTGAAAAGGAAAATACTTATGAGGCTATGTAAATCATATCTAGGAATAGTGCCTGTCACACTCAAAAATACTTTCTAATGTCAGACTGGAAAAAAGTGGATGAACAAATGGCTATAGTAATATGTTTCAGCTTGTTGCTATCAGATGTACATACATAGAATGCCTCCCTATCAGACACCCCAAAGATAGCCTTTGTATACAGGCTGGATGTTTGTGAGAAAAGTGAAATAATGATTATAGTAATATACTCCAGTTCATCTTGTTGCTATAACAATCTTTCTGGTAAGCATCTGAGGTTTTATTTGAAGGAAAACTAAAGGTATGATAACAACATTGTAGACCTGTGTTCACCACTGAGCTGGGTAGATTTTGATCAGCTAAGGGCTGGGGCAAAGGTTTGGGAAAAGGTCTCCACTGTTAAGTCTATGTCAAAATCCCCTTATGCAGCCGGAAAAATGGAGACACTAGTCCCTCAAAAGCTTTGAGAGCCTACAAATACAAAAGCAGTTTTAACCTTCCAGAAATTCTGTTCCAATCACAAAAAAAATACCCTGCTTGATCAAGCAGCCTGTAAAACATCCCAAGACAAGGGATCACATGCAAAACATAACAAACATTTCTTCTCATAGTAGTTCTTCAGACAGCTTATCTACTGACTACTAAATATCATTGGTGCTACTATATTTCTCCATACCATTTTCTAGTCTATATCAGGTTACTCTGCAGCCATTTCTCAAATAACTTCTACTCTCTTATATTCCTCTGTCTACAGTTATTGTCAACCTTTCCTTCTTGCTAATTTAAATGTATGTAATGTACATATAGTCTGCATTTACCAATTCTATTTACAGTTGCCTTTATAACTTTCTCTTCTACATATTCATCGTATAACCCTGTGCATTTAATTTATATTGTATAACATGTTCTATTTATTTTTTTACAATTTTGAAATAGTGCTGCTTTTCTCCAAAACTGCTTTTTTGTTTCTTTTTTTAATTCCCAGGCTGAACCCAAGAATATTCCAGTTGGATCAACATTCTACATTGCTTAACAAATGTGAATAAGTAATCAGTTATTTTATTTTTTTAAAATTTGTTTACCAGGAAAGTCTTACTGGGACAGAGCCTAGAGGAAATCCACACAGATGCAGGAAGGACATGCAGGCTCTGCACAAAAGGCACCCCAGCCGAGAATCAAACTGGAGAACCTCTTGCTGTGAGGTGACAATACTAACCGCTGCATCACTGCACCACCCTTTTGAAAGATAATTGCTTAACCATTCTTTTTTAATACTACCCAGAAAAGTTACATAGATATATATATATATATATATATATATATATATATATATATATATATATATATACACCACCAATATTGTGTGACAGATAAAACAATTCAGTGATATTTTCACACAAGTGCGCACACACACACACACACACACACACACACACACACACACACACACACACACACACAGGCACACACACACACCGCATGCTTACCTATATGAAGAGTGAAAAAATCCAGATCACCTATGGCATGTCTTTGGTGTGTTGGAGGAAACTAGAACACCTGGATAAATTCAATATGGAATCAGTGAGGATTCTCTGACACCATACAGATGATGGCACTGGCAAGTATTCAACCAGAGAACTAAATGCTGTAAGATAGCAATACTACTACCTGTATAACTGTTCTAGTAATCAGTACCTTTTACAAAAATCCTGACCAGACCACTAAAGATAGCCACTTATTGTAGACCGTGCTGATGTCTAACTCTGATAAAGCAAAAGAAATTATGATCAACTTATTTTTAAATATCTTGCAAGATTTACCCACAAATACACACATATGTAAAGCATGCCAGTGATCTCTTTACACCAGATTTCAAATGGAATAAATTCTGTGATGCTCCCCTTGCCAAGCCAGATCAGTAAGTGTTTAACAGTAATCAAACAACAGCATGAAAAATCAGTTTACCTATGCAGATGGCTCCCATACCCATTTATTATAGCCACTTTATTGACTGTTCACAGCTCAGCTTTCTGACTGTAATTTAAATAAAATGCCCACAGTTAAATATTCCTTTTTGCTTTAGACAGATGTAACCTGGTCATGCTAAGCCAGATAATGGCAATATAATTTGATTTTTATACCCAGTCAACCATTTTCATCCACAGAAAGTTTTTGTATTCAGTGGTATATATAGTTTTGTTGGCAGTGTTCCTTTCATATGTCTGATTGAAGCAGAATATAAAAATGTAAAATAATAAGGTCATGGAAATGTATGTCATGTTTGTTACACACAAGTGGAATCAGATATAGGCAGTTTTTTGACTGTGTACTACCAAGACATCTGACTGTGATAATGCAAAACAATAACAATGGCAATGGCCACATTAATCTATTTCAGTATTTTTCACATGTACAGTGGCTACAATAAATTATTCCAACATGCTTAACACAAATAACATTCATCCTGCAAAGACAGAATAAAAAGTAAATGACAACATGATGAGTTATTTCATCCACAGACAGTCTCAGTCATGACCTACAACTACAGAAACAAATATCTGGCTGTAATAAAACAAAACAATATAAAATAAAAATAGTGGCCACAGTAATTTGATTTCAAAACGTTATATAAATTCAGAGTTGCTAATCAGCCACTGAGTAGTCTAGCCTTATTCCTGATTCCTGCAAAGGCATCCATTGCTCATAATATCTGGGTTTTTTTTGTAGAATTAAAACAAAATACTTAACCTACAAATTATTACAAACTGTTTAAAGCATGACAGTAAGTTTCTCTTTCCTATTTAAAATTTGAAAACGTTTCACTCCTTGCCATTCCACCTATGATTTAGATAATGGCCCAACACATTGCCTGGATTATGGGTGGGACAGAATGTTAAGCCTACAAACTCAGTTGACAGGTCAGGTACCTAGAACCTCCCCAGAGAGGATCACAGTCATGACTATTTTGAAGAGGAGGCGCCATGAGTCATTAACTTATGTATTTATTGAATGTAACTTTGCAGCTGCATTTTTTTCTATTTAAAATCAAAAAGTGCCACTAGATGAAGGACATGCTTGTCAGCGGTCTAGCTCAGTATGGCTAAGGATGGCCATGGAAGCCAGTGACTTCTGGGGTGAATTTACAAGATTCCATCTATTCATCTAATTGAAGGCTTTATGTTGCTATAGTTGTACAGTTGTTAATATGTAAGGGAAGGTTGTTTCATAGGTGGGGAAGCATAGATGATGAATTGTTTCTGTGTATGATTTAAATGGTAAGGTGAGGTTCCTTGCTAACTCTAGGTATTTTGGTTGATTCACATTGGGTACAAAGTTATTGTGTAGGTCAAAGAGTCTTAGTAAGGAAGGAAGCTTTTCAGGGTTAGCAAAAACATTGCCTCTGATTAATTGGTATTGGCTTTATTTTTATAGATATAGCAACAGTGGCTTATAAAATTACCTTGTTTTTTTTTTTTTTGTTACAGGCTGGCCATTTCACTTATCTAAGTTTACAAGATAACTTAATTTGTGTATAGTGTTAGGTTTAAAGATGGAAGTTCTAGTCTTGCATCTATGATAAAAAGAGAGAATAATAGTGGTCTTGGCGCTGAATGCTGGGAACTCAGTACTGAAATATATTTTTGCACTAGAGGTTCATCATAAAGTAGCTTACATTTCTTCAAAGTCCCCCCCCCATATCACATATTTCCTTGGCTCCACCTCCATTAAGTTCATATACAAAGAGGGAAGTCCTTTGTAAAAGTCCAACAATACTGCTGCCAATGGGCTTTTGCTATGGTTAGCTAACTGAGTTAAATTATGGTTTCCCTGTTTTCCTTTCAAAAAGTATTGCCTGAGAATTGCCTACTATTTTGAGCAAAGCCTGACCAACCACCATACCAAAATATTCAGATGTATTTTTGCATCCTAAAGTAAGAGAGATATGGTCCAATCGTTAGTTGGTGAAGCTGTATCTTTCTCTTCTTTGAGAAACAGTACTATACTGGCTAACCTAGTTGACAGGGACTTTCTTCTGTTTTTTTTTTTTTTTTTTTTTAGCCTGTCAACAGGACATGAATAACTTGGAGATCAACTCATATCCAAATGCCTTATAAAAATCTATAGTTAATCTATCAGGGACCAAAGGCTATTTTTGTAATCAAAGACCCAATAGCTACATTAATTTCAGCTGTAGATATTGGTTTATTAAAAGTATCCCATTCCTCCTTAGTAATTAGGAGAAAGGGCACAGAATCAAAAACCCTTCATGGATTTCCTTCTTATATTATTATAGAATTATGACTTAAGACACAGGCAAACAAAAATGTAAATAAAAGAAAACAAACCATATTAATATATTCCTCATTACAAAATGTACATCACATGTTTTTTGTATAACTACCATCAATCCAACAATACAGAAATTGCTCAATTCCTGCTTTCCCTTAAATGTCCGTCCTTCTCCAAATCATTATTCTGTATGTATTGTTCCCACAATTTCCATTTTTATCTGTGTAGTTTGCTCCTACCCTTTTCACATCCAGTTCTTTCATCTCTGTTGCAATATTCACTACTTCAAATACAGTTGGTTTAAACTCTGATTTCCATTTTGTAGTAATTGCTTTTTTTGGCAGCCACAAGAATTAAACTTAGCAAGTCCTTACTATGTCAAGGTAATTGAAATCTTGTGACCCAGCTCAAAAAATAATTTCCTTAATTGCACCCATTTGATCACCTAGTATTTCTGACAGAGTACAATGTAGGGAATTGTTGATGTCTGTCAACTTATTATACTCCCAGAACATGTGTTCCCAGTTATCTCTTTGATCTCTGGTCACATCTCCAATATTTGCCATCTATCTGAAGAAAAATTATTTTGAATTTGCTTAGGGTATAACAATACCAATACAAACACTTCAAAACAAAAATTCTAACTCTTCTAGTCTTTGTTGCAGATTTGGGAACCATACATATGCCATCCCATTGTTTTCTTGTGAATTGTCTATGCAGTCTCCCTTCCCAATCTTTTCTAACCTCATCTCATCGACTCCTATAGTTATTGTGCAATATTTTATACGCCCTACTAATTATCCCTTTTGAACAGCAGATTCTAGATTCACCAAAAAAACTCTATCAGAGCAGGTTTTTCACTTAGGATGGGTCCATCCTTTTCTCTTTGCCTATACAGTGATATCAATCACTGATAGGGAAGGCAGTTTCTAGCCTGCAGATCAAATGTCTTCTTTGCCTTTTCCCATTTTATTACCTTTCCATCTCTAGATATTTGCTCCCAATACCTTGATTCATTTCCCAACTTTCTCCATTAATTTCAGCTCCCTCTTGTCTGTTTTCTATACCCCTATTTGTCATCATCTCTATCAGCAAAATCTCATTTCTTCAGCCTCATGTTGGCTTAGCTCTTGGAATGCTTTCTGCTGTTTATACATGTAATATTCTGAATGTCTGTTGTTATTCTCCTTAAGGATCTGCATCCAATATCCCACTATCTCCTTATTTCTTGAATTTTCCTCCTGTTTTATCATCCTCCCTTTCCACTTTAAATTATAGCTTTTTGTTTGTGTTATATACTTGAGACTTAACAGTGTAGGTCAAAATTGTCCCTTAAAATCAAATAATCCTAACCCACCTTGTTCCATTGGAAGGATCAACTTATCCCACCTTACCCTTGCCTCCTTCCCACATGTAGGTTATTCCTGAAAAAAATACCTAAATAAATTGACTTTATTTAACAAAATGAGCACTAATAATATTTGTCAATTTCTTGATTTAGTTCTTACCAACAATATTTTTTAGGTAATTCCTAATAAATTGGAGTGGAGCAATGGATAGAGTTGTAGCCTCACAGCAAGAGGTTCCCCAGTTTGATTCTTATTTTGTCTACTCTGCAGAGTCAGTATATCCTCCCTGAATTTACATGGATTTTCTCCAGGTGTTCTGTTTTTCTCCCACATTCCAAAGACAAGCAGAAGGTGGATTGGACACTGTAAATTAGCCATAGTTGTGCATGTGCGTGCATGTTGCGGAATTCTACCATGGCAGGGCTAACCACCCAGCAGTATAAACCTTTGCAGTAGATGATTGTCAATGTTGAAGTGACACCCTGAACCCATGTGCAAAAATGCAAAAAAGTGGTTGCAGATGGATGGAATTCCTAGTAAACTCCACCCCTACATCTTGTGGTATCAAAGTATATAAGATTCAACACAAACTGTAATCCACATGTTTTCCTTAAAAATAAAAGTATATATATTGTTTTACAAATGCAAACAATGCCAGCAATCTTTTCAAGTAAAATGCTGACCTTTAGATGATTGGGTTGTCTATGTAAACAGAAACTGGTTCAGTCTCACTATTACTATGTAGCAACAAATTGTACTAAAAGCAGGAGCCAAGCAATTTCCTTCTTTTAAAGAGTTAGCCTTTTCTCTACAATTTGTATACATAAGTAAGACGTGGGGGTGAAGTCCCCCAGTTGGGGGTTCAGGAAGGTTTGCCTCCCTGCAAAGAAAAGTTTTTTTTTTATTACGTCTCACTGAGTTAAAGGTTAAATGGGTTACTTTCACGTGGTTGACCTCCGTTGGGTTATAACTACGTGACACATAAGTGAAGCTTTTCTGAAGCTGTGATCTCCCTGTACAAATGCATACACATTTACATGAACTGATACAACAAACATGTTGTGCTGGTACGTGTTATGAATTATGAACACTCTGAATATCTCAGAGGCTTTTGAATAATGCTTAAAGACTTTGAATAATATTTGCTTTGGCCGTCACTACATCCAAACAGTAGTACCTGAATTCAGAGTTTGAGCTAGCCCTGACATATAATTCAATGAAGTGGAATTGGTTTCAGGACTGACTACAGTAGCTGAAGTCTTTGCATGCAACTTTGCTATGACTTCTGATAAACCCTGTGAAGTCTCAACTGTTTCCTGATTATGAAGTGTTTCTGGTAATTTCTTAAACTCATATAACTTTCTCTGCTACCGCTGCATTGATCACATTGTCTGCTGTAAAATCTTAGTTGATTATAATAAGCAACAACTAGGTTTGACACCTACCCATTTTTTTCTTCTAGATAATCTGGAAATCAAGACAATCATTCTGTAGTTTAGAAAATGCTGCACACATTCCAGTCTTTCATTTTGCAGCACTAACAAAATATCAGTGATAAATCAACATCTCAGACTGCTTGGTTTTAAGAAAAGCATCACTGCTGCAATGTAAGCCGCGGTGGTGCAGCTGTAGCATTGTTGCCTCACAGCAAGAGGTTCTCCCATTCGATTCTCAGCTGGAGCACCTTCTATGTGGAGTCTGCATGTCCTCCCCGCTGTCGAGTAGCGTTCAAAAGACATGCATGAATAGGCATGTCTTCATTGAAGGTTGGGCATCGGGCTGGCACCTTGGCACCTAAAAATCAACTGCCAATCATTAGTGGACCGGAGTTCCGCTGTGGCGACCCTTAACTGGGAAAAGTTGAAAGAAAAACAATCACTGTTGGAATGTAGTCAAGTCCAAGACTAGCATAAGATGATGTCCCATTTTTATCATAAATTACATGTGGAAGTAGGCAGAATATGAGGAGAAAGAGGAGAGGGGTGGGGTTAGAGCAGTACACCACAACAATGAACTCTTCCAGACTTTTCTGCTTCCTTCAGAACAGATAAATTCTTTGCAGTTTTGTCATAAAATATTTTCTGCTTTAAGTATCTCTTCAGCTGTAAATCTAAGTCTTATTTCTCTCAAGGCCAGTACTGGAAAGGACGGTGGAAAGTTTTGACCTGTCCACTGAAAGTTGTACTGATGGAGGTCCTGTCGCTGGTAACAGTGTATCCCTGTATGCTAACAAAGATAAGCCACAATCAGTCAATATGAACAGTTCCACTTTTCTAGATATTTTTCACTGTCTAGATCATTCTTCCTACTTGCCCATTTGACCAAGGGTATCATGGAGATGAAATTATGTGCATGAGTCCTCATGATATAACAAAGGACTGAAATTCTAAACTTGAATCTATGAAGCATTATTAGATATTACTTTATTTATTTTTATTTTACATTTGTTGACTGGGCTAGTCCAACTGGATATATGTCCATTTTCAGTGGAGGCCCGGGGAAAAAAGCTCCACACTTCAGAATAGAATCACAATAACATAAGTACATTACTAAGATTTAGCAAATTTTACTAGTAAATACATTTTAGCTTAAAAGTAAGGAAAAAATCTTCTAAGCTACATATCATGTATGGATATACATGCAACAAAATATAAGGTAAGTAAAATTGAGCACTATTTGAACTTCACAAAGGTTATACAAACAATAGTGTTAGTAGAAAAGAATGACTAGTTTGTGTGAGTGAGAAGAATAGGGTCTGGAGACAGTGGAGGAAGTTAGTCTGGGTTTGTACAGGGGCATAGCCAGTGCAATTTAAGGTATGGTTTGAGTTTGGATTTAAATAGGGTAGTTGAAGGTAGGGAGGTTAGATCAGATTCAGTAGTGAGGGAGTTCCAGGTTTTACCCACTGTGTTAGAGAATAGAGAGTCTCCAGCCAGATTGTTGGTTTTACTTATCTTTACCATTAATTTATTTGATGAGCACAGGGTCTTTAGGTTATTGTGGGGGATGATTAGGTTACTTAGTATTGGAGTAGATGTAAGATGAAACAGTATCTTATGGGCAATAGTTAGCTGGTTTGATAGAATAAGATTTGGCAATTCTAACCACCCTAGTTGATTAAGATTGTTACAATGATGGGTTCTATAGGTAGGCCCAGTTGCAAATCTGGCAATATTATTGTAGGAGCTAGCCAGCTTGTTCAGATTGCTTTTGCATAGTTTGGTATAAATAGGGGATGCATATAGTAGGGCTGAGATAAGGTGGGTCTGGGCAATGGTGGTCCTGGCTAGTGGGGTAAGAAAGGGTTTGATCCTATAGAGGGAACCTAGTTTTTTGTTTACTGTTTTTATAGTGTTGTTAATATGTGGCTCAAAGGTGAGGTTGTTGTCAATTAGTACTCCAAGTAGTTTTGTAGTAGAGTCTGGAGATATGATTGTACCATTGCTAGATGTGACTGTGAAATGCAGTGGGGGGGGGCGGGGTGGTTCTGCGGGTGCGAGTAAATAGTAGCATTTTTGTTTTTTTTTTTTTTGGGTTCAGGATGAGACATCGTTGAAGAAGCCAATTCTCTACTGTGTTAAACGTGTCTTGGGTTAGGGAATGCAATTGTGATAGTGAAGAGGCTGAACATATTAGTGTGGAGTCATCCACATATTGGATACAGGTGGCTTGAGGTAGTACAGTGTGTAGGCCATTAGTAAAAATAGAAAAGAGGAGAGGACCCAATATGGAGCCTTGAGGGACACCAAGGGCAATTGGTAATTGGGAAGACAAGTTATTCTCCCATACTACAGCCTGTTGCCTGTTATTTAGATAGGATTGGAACCATTGAATAGCAAATGGATCCAGTGAGAAGTTGCCAAGTATGTTTGAGGAGCTGGTGGTTGACCACGTCAAAGGCTTTTGACAGATCAATGAAGAGGGCTGAGGATAGTGTATTGATATTATGGTTTTTGTTAATGACATCAGTGAAGGAAAGAAGAGCAGAAGAGGTGCTGTGAAATGGTCTGAATCCATGTTGGCAGGTAGCTAGTAGGTTGTTTGCTAGGAGGTGGTTTAATAGTTGTTTATGAATGCACTTCTCCATGATCTTTGCCAGAGGGGATAATATGGCTATAGGCCTATAGTTAGAAAAATATTTGGAATTACCACCTTTATGCAGGGGGATGACGTGAGATTTTCCAGATAGATGGAATCGTTCCTTCAGAAATAGCTCTGTTAATGAGGGTGGATATGGGGTAGGCTATAGCTTTGGCTGCTATTTGCAGGTATTCTCCAGGTAATAGATCTGCAAAGAGGGTGGTGGGTTTAAGTTTCTTGATAAGGGTGCAAACAAAGGATGTAGGAACGGGTTGGAATTTAAATATTGGGGGGCTGTTAGGGATAATATTGGAAGGAGATGCAGTGTCAGGGATAGCTGATTGGCCAAAGATTGAATGGTGTCTGTGAAGAAAGTGTTAAAAGAATAAGAATTACTTGGTCTGGTATTCCGCATTTAGAAAATATTTATATTTCAAACCTGTTATTGATGGTTCTGTTGTAACTATGAACAACCTCAAGTTACTTAGAACAATAACCAAAATTCAGCAACATATTAAAACTTGTACTGAAACAGATTAACACCTAACTTCAGCTGTGGCAGTGAAGGGATTTCATGCAGAAGTAAAATCATCTTTTTGATTCTGGGAAGTAAATTTGCTATATATATTTCACAGCCTTGAATCATTGCTAGGTTTGCGTAATCATGTTTGGACACTATACAATGTTACATGACACATTTTTGAACTTGACACACCTAGATGAAAATCATACAGTTTCATCACCGTATTTGATTATATAGCTGACTGTGGGTAATTGCTTCATCTTACTTAAACATCAGTCATTGCACAAATGACAATTTATTTCTGAAACAAATGTCTTGCATGCTACCAGAACAGCCTGTTTTATTATTGTTTGTGTGCTTTGGTATTTTCCACTTGATCTCCAACTTGATGTAAAAAAATTCAGATCAATCTAGTCCTGTTTCTTCCTCTGCCCCTCAAGTCTAGCTCATGCTAGTTAGTGGCATGTCAGGAAGTGTAACAGTGTTCGGTCTGCAGGAAGCCAAAACCATCCCTTGTGCACTGAAACCTGCAGTAAACTTCATTTGTATTTGTCACTGAGCTGAACGAATATGGATCCAGTCAAATCAGCAAGCAAATATATTATTAGTGTAGAATGCATCTCAGAAAGGTAAGCCGGTGGTTAGTGGAACACAAAAAAAGAATATAATTTTTACAGAAGTAAGATCTGGAATCATTATGTAGTCAAAATTAACTATTCTATTTTTACTCTGAAAATATGAAAAATGACAAACAGCAGAGTCAGCATGAGGTAATTTAGCACTTCATGGGCAGTCATAATTTCATGATACTTCCTCACAGAAGACACGTGGTATTAATAGAAGTGTAGCATGGCCATTGAAAATACACAAAACTGCAGCAACTCAATGCCCCTTAAAAGCTGCTTCAGTCTTAGCACCATGTCAAACTGCATAAAAATCTTAGCATTACATTTCAGGACGGCTGACAGAAGCATATATAGATATATATTAGCTACGTCTTCTTCAAATCTTTATTGCAGATGTATGATTCAGTCTACATTATATAACTCATATCTCAACTTACTGATTATCTTAATGGTATAGTGTACTCATATAACATAACACACTAGGTTTGTATCCTTTATTCAACATTCTGTCCAGTGCTCAGAATTCTCTTCATCTGGGTTTCAGTTTAGCCAGCTATTAAAAGCCCTAAAATGTGCCAAAGGTCAAATAGAAATTGATGACAAGAGGTGGTGCCCGTGGTTTGCTGAATGAACTGACCTTAGGAAAGTTATATGTGGATATTTAAGTATACATGTCTTTTACTCCCACGGGTTCCATGTACAAATATTATTCGTGGTCTGGTGTAAAGAAATATGTCTAGAATTAAACGTGATGACAGGGGGATTATCATATTAACTAACTGTTTAAGGTAAACTTTTGAAAGTCATATCAGTAACTTAAAATTCTTCAATGTGTGGCACAGGTCATCGATTGGCTATCTGTCAGAGGTTTCTCTGGAAATAGACATCACTGGAGTTATGATGACCCCCGAGGCCTCCTATCTCATATGATTTAGAATGCTTTAGCCAAGTGTCTTGTTCTCTGGATACAAGAGTCATTTTGTCTGACATCAGAGTCGGGCTGCTCATCTTTCCTTTTTATGCTAAGCAGCAACTTTTCTGATTAAAGGACCATATTATTTCCCATCGAAAGACTGCACAATCGACTGCTATGGTGTTAACATTTCATATTAAGTGTATACCCTTCTCTTATGACTGGGTGTTTCCAGAAATGTAATTCATAATAATGCTTTAATTAGAAATTTTTCCACTAAAGACCACCACACTTTCCTTAGATTGGTTTTACTATCCTTGATCTCTGCAAAGCAGCATACACAAAATTCCTGTTTGGTCCTGTAATATTAAAGTAATTGATTATAGACACTTAAGAATTTATAATTGTTATCCAGTTTTTATTCTTTATAACTGGTACTAATTGTTACTTAAAATCAAAGATATACATTATTTAGTATAGTTAATCTAATGATTTCTTAACTGAACATCATTAAAACACTTTGACATGTTTTGCATATACTTTAGCAAACCCAAAAGTAAGCTTTGTTCAGGCCCATGGTTTGGCAAGGGAAAAGAGCCATTTTTATCGGTATGGCTTATGATTTAGACTGGACTGGATCTGCCACCTATGAAAGTGCTTAGATGTTAGATCCTGTCTATGTGTTCTCACAGTGTAGTTTGCTGAAGTTTCAATGGGGCTCTTACTACCGAGATTTTTTTAAAGCTAAAATTGAGATCATATCTGCCGACTGTGACTGCTATCTGTTAGATCTGGTCTGTGATTTCAGAACAGTGACTGGATGAGAAATCAGTGAGGATACTACATAATGGCAGAAAGAAGGCTGTTTAAACTACAATGTATGTACTGTACCTGTGTACTATGTATGTATTCTACCTATGTTCCAAATGTCAGCTGTACACCACAAATCTATTAAGTACCTTTATTTTTAAATTAATATTTTGTTGTTTGTTCTCTCCACTGTAACTGTTGATGTGCTGCATACCACTATTAAAACATGTCTTTTGTAATTTGCATGTTTACTGATCATGTCTTAATAACTAAATGTATCTGTAATTTTTCTATGTGGAGCTTTTCTCCCCAGGCCTCTGCTGAAAAAGGGCCTTTTCGGCTCAGTCAGACACCCCCGGTTAACAAATGTAAAATAAATAATAAATAAATAAACTGTTGGTCTTCTGATCAAGATTCCAGCTTCTTTAGATATTTTTTTTTTTGGTTAAGACAGTGAAAGCTGGGCATTTATTTCCAAAAATATCTGTAGTTTGTTTTAACAAAGATCTGCACTCCTGCGAGAGAAGTCTGCATTATACCAGTGAATGTGGGGTAGACAGTGGACCCACTCTTTTGGCAACAATATTTCAACTGGATATATATTATTTTTGTGTGTCAGAATAGCTCAAAGAACATTACATCAAACTGGAAATCCAAAGCTTCTCCAACTTTTAAGCAATTCATGAATATGGTGTCAGCAGTATCGCAATTGGAAATGAACACTATTAAAGGAAGAACTGAAAGAACTACATCATTATACGTAGCATGGCAAAAAGTAACTGAAATACTGGAGAATAATGACTGCAGCAGATTATAATCAGGAAACAATTGTATAGAAAGTCAATTATATGTCAGCAATAGACACCCTTGTAAATACTTTATTTTGGTTTTAATGTTTGATATCTGGTTAGAGGTTTTAGCCTACCTTTTTAAATAATTTGTAAATACTTCATTGTCATAAATAACCTGCATTCATGTTTTCTTGTTTTTGGAAATGAATACAAATATTTAAAAAAAAAAAAGAATAGCTCAAAGAGCAACTTTATTGTAGATAGATTTAGCTATTCATTTCATGTGCATTCTGGATTTCAAGGTAAGTACTATTTTATAAATTTTATCTGTAGTTTCTGTAGTTTGTAGGGAAGCCACAGTGGTGCAGCAGTTAGTGTTGTCGCTTCACAGCAAGAGGTTCTCCCATTCGATTCTCGGCTGGAGCGCCTTCTGTGTGGAGTCTGCATGTCCTCCCTGCGGTCGAGTGACATTAAAGACATGCGGGTAGGTGCGAGCATGAATGGACATGCCTTTTTTGAAGGTTGGACATTGGGCTGGCAACTCATCACCATAAAAATCCACAGCCAGTCATGAGCGGACCGGAGTTCCACTGTGACAACCCCTAACCAGGAAAAGCCAAAAGCCTTTTTAGCTGTAGTTTGTATGGAAGATTTACAGAGGTAGGCAAGCTGCATACTGATTTTTTTTTCAACGGGATGCTGCTAATATAATTATATGTACTGCGTATGGGACACTGCCTCAGCATATCTCTCACTTTCTTTACTTAGGGATTTTATGGAAAGCCAAAAATAATGGGGACACAAAGGCCCTAATTCAGGAACACTTTTTAAATATTACCCTAATTTACTTAAGAAGTTATTAGTGTAGCTTTTGCATCAGCACACATTCTACTTATTTATTTATTTCCATTTGTTGACAAGGATATTCTGAACAGGTAAAATCCCCTTTAAGTGGAGACCCACAGAGAGCAGCTTCATGTTTACATATTGAAACATAAAACATTAGAAACATAGCATGTGATTACAATTTTTAAATACAAAACATTTCCAAAAACATACAGAAGCATGAACAAATGAAAAGAAAAGCCATCAGATAGTATACAAATGATATACACAAAACAGGAGGCAAATATTCAAATGATAGCTATATACAAGAATAATCCAGACTGAGAGATTATGTTGTATGATTATCCAGGTGTAGAGTTGAGCAGACATTGAGTCTGCCTTTAAATGATTTAAGTTTATCTAGCTATTTTAATTCAGTCATTATGTTGTTCCATAGTTTACTGACATAACTTGAGTAAAGTAAGTTATCAGCTATGGTTTTAGATTTGCTAGAAATTAGGAGACATTTAATTTCTGAGTACAGTTACCTTGTAGTCGAGTGGTACTGGAGAATGTTGTTTGAAGAAGGACAATTTTCAGGTTTATAAATCTGGCTGTGTGCCGTAATGAGTTTTGAGTAGGACAGATAAAGTGGAAGCACAGTCCAATGCAATTGTTTTAGGTCAATATAGTGATGTGTTCTGGATGGAAGTTAGTTGTGAATTTAGCTATCTTGTTGTAGCATGCATCCAGTTTCTTCATCTGTGTAGACTGCAGGTTAATAAGAATCAGGGCTGCATAAAGAAGTGAATGGAGGAAATAGGATGAAGCTATGGATTTCCTAGCAGACTCAAATATATGGACAAGCTCAATAAGAATCAATGTTTTGGTGTGTTTTTGTAATGACTTGAAGAATATGACTTTCAGATTTTAGGTTCTCATCTGTTGTAACACCCAACAATTTAGTCTGTGATACATTTTCTATTGTGGTATTATTGCCCTCTGATGTAATGCTAAAGGTTGATTTTTAGTTTTGATTTTGTTTTGGTAAGAAATGCATTAACCTTTTTTTTTTTTTTTTTTGCATTTAGGATTAGGATGGAAGTGTGTAATCATGACTCAACAAATAAGAAGGACTCTTGAGTGACCTGCTGAAGGTGCAGCATGTTAAGAGCTGGGCAGATAAGAGAAGAGTAATTGGTGTACTGCACTATGCTGGCACTCTTGGTTCCAATGAGATCAGTTATAAAGATGTTAAACAGTGATAGTCCTATGACTGATCATTGAGGAACACCAACAGAGATGAGGAGAAATGTTCAGCATTTGTTTTGCCATTTTGCAGCTTGCTGCCTGTTTGATTGGTAGCTCTAAAACCATATGAAGGATGAGTGATCAAGACCTAAAGAAAAGAGCTTGGTTAGTAATATTTGATGAGAAACTGTATCAAAGACTTTAGATTGGTCTAAGAAAAGAGGAGATGCAAAGTTACCTGTATTTCTGTGAATGTTTATGGAGCTAGTGAAACTGAGGAGGATAATGTTTGTGCTATGGTAGGGTCAAAAATCCTGCTGAGTTTGAGAAAGAAGATTATTGCTGCTAAAGTAGTTGAGAAGCTGAGAATGGATACATTTTCAAGAATCATAACTAGAGGAGATAGGATAATGATGGGTCTTTTTTTTGGAGATTTCAGTGAAATTTCCATCATTATGTAGGGAAATTATTTTTTTCAGACTGAGGGACATATTTCTCTGTGATTGGTTTATCGAGATGAAAATAGTGTAAGTAAGGACATCTGCTGCCATTTTAATATATTTACCTACTAGATTGTCAATGGATAATGTGGTGGCTTTCAGGTTTTGAAGACATCTTTTAATGGCAGCCATTTGGACAAGTTCAAACTTGAAAGATGAACTGTTTTCATGCAGATTGGTAGGGTGAGGGGAGCAGCAGGGTTACCTTTGAGTAAGCTATGTCCAGTTTTGATAAAGTAGTGATTGGACAGAGTAATAATACATTACATTCCAGCCCAGAGGCCATCTTAAATTGTTCAAATATCTGCCAAACACTGTGCAATATCACAACCAGCCTGTCTGTTGCTAGCATAAGGTCATCTGCAAACAACCTGAATAACTTCCACTGGTAAGGAAGAGGATCTAAGAGGCTTTTAGTCTTTTTCCAAGTATTTTAATAGCAGGAAGGCATCACCCTCATCCTGTTGTCTGTTGTGGTTAAGATTTAAAGGGGATTTAAGACTTTTTTTCTTGGAATGGCAGAGGAGAGAGAGCACTAGAAAAAAAAAACAGAAGTTTGATTCTCTGCAAAGGCAGATAAAGTGGGAAGAATATTTGTTTAAGAGGGCAGGTTATAACAGTAAACTCTTCCTGGAGAACTGCAGGCAGCTTAAACAATGGTATAAAACCCTCCTTTATGACACCAAATTAATAAGAGAGGCTTAAAACATTTTCTTGGGCAAAGGGTATCACTTCTACAAAATTTCTGACTAGGAGATTAGTGGATAGAAGTCAGGAAATCTCCATATATGTTATTAAACAGGAGAACAAGGAATTGGTTTGAGCTGACAAAAACTAACAATATTGTGCAAGATAGTGTAGTAGTGAATTATTCCTCAGCAAGAGCTGGTAACCAGCAAAATATCAAGGAGTTTATTTCAAAGTATAATCTTCCACAAGCTACTGAAGAGGACTATGCTCTTTTCCAGAAACCAATCTCCCTAGTAGAAGTAAAGTGGGCAATTGATTCACTGAAATCACATAAAGCACCTTTCTTCCTTGTACAATGAAATGGAAGATTGTACTGCTGAATTTAGAATACAAGATTTAAGTCAATATTTTAACACTGCTTGGAGAACATCACTCTTTGGTCAAGTCGTATTAGACAGCAAGGTTTTATCTACGTCAGGGTGAGGGGTGCTGATGTGGTGTGGCTTTGGTTAAACTTTCAGGCAAAAGAGGAAGTGGCTTTGGAAGCCAGCATACTGGTTTTGCATGATTTTAGAAGTGCATTTGATTTAGTGGAATGGTTGCATTTGTGAGAGGTTTTGAGGGGTGTATAAATTTCCAGAGATATTTATAAAAAAGGTTCAACTCCTGTAGCATACTCTGAGTGTGGTCATCAGAATGAATTGTGGCATTTCTAACTAGTTCTCAGCAGGAGCAGGGATAAGGCAAGGGTGTCCTTTGTCACCTCTGTTGTTTGCATTGGCAGTTGAGTCAGAAGCAATTAAGTTAGGGGTAAGGCTAAGACGATTTGCTCGCCAGGTTCCTTTGTATCATATGGTACTTTCTTCCTGGTTTATGGATGATGGGAATGGTCTGGCTAAGGGACTCCTAAATGGAGCAACATGACTAATACAGTTACTAGATGGCTTTTCCTGCTTCTCTGGTTTGCAGATAAACATGAGTAAAGCTGCTGTTTTCCCATTTAATATGGCAAGCATTAATATTTCAGGTGATTAAAGAAGTATGGTAGGATTACATCTGGTATCTGAAGTCTAATACATGGGTATGGCTATGACTTTTATCCTGAAATGAATGCTGGAGGCCAGCTTAAAGCAAATGAATGCCTCCTTGGTGGAAAAAGTAGGGGATGGGGCAAACTGACCCTGCCTTTCATCTATAGAATTCAGGCAGGCAAATTGGTTCCCCTTCCCAAGATTTTGTTTATATATTGTAATCTTACCCACATGGCACTGACAAAATGGGTACATGATCCCCAGAAGGTACTTATGGATTTTATCTGGGATAAAAAAACATCCCATAGTTGCCAGAAAGGTTTTTATGAATCTGTTTAGGACAAGGAGATTTGGGTTCTGGAATGTGGGCTTAATTTAGAGTTGGGATGGAGTGGCAGATGTTGTGGGCTATATCAGGCCCACATCCACTTTGATTTGTGACTGCACTATGAAATATGAAACTGGCTTCTGAGAGGAATTCTGGTGGGGATGCCAACAGAGTTTAGGATCCCAGGAAATTAGAGAGGTGGTTGCCAAGATGTGAGGTTGGTAACAGCTTTCAGACTAGGAGACAGACCTTGGATAGAATATGGTTTAACCCATTTTTTTGCTTAATAATGCCAAGAAATGTATAGTTATCCCCTTTGGGAAAACCATGTACCCTTGAATTACTACATAGGTGGTAGTACACTAAACACCAAAAGTGTGATGAGAGACTTAGGGACACAGGTGGACAGTGGTCTCACTTTCAATAACCACATCACCATAACAGTCAGAAAATCCTTCTATGTGGCACACCTCAATCCTTCTATGTGGCACACCTCATCACTAAGGGCTTTTCATCCAGAAAAAAGGAAGTAATTGTCCCACTGTACTCATCCCTCATTTGACCCATTATAGAGTACAATGCCCCATTTGGTATGTACCTCACAAGACATCTGAAACAGCTGGAAAGGCCGCAGAAATACCTCACTAAAAGAATTACAGGCCTAAAGCAGATGTCCTATGCTGACCGTCTAAAAAAACTCCAGCTATACTCTGTGGCATATCGTCTACTCAGAGGCAATCTCTGCTTAACATACAGGGCCATGTCAAACCCAAAGCTGTTGGACATGCTCCACTTAAAGAAATCCAAATCCCTCAGAGCCACATGATCCAGGGATCTAAACATTGTCATCACAATGAACAAAACATGCTGGAGGGAAAGGTTCCTGACCCAGAGACTCCCCATGCTCTGGAATAGACTGCCCATACATGCCAAGCAGTGCACCTCCTTGGCCCTCTTCAAAAGCAACCGTGATGATTGGATGGGAGATAGGAAATTCACCCCAGGGATCATGTCAGTCTCCCTGCTAGACAGGGGTCCAGGGAAGTAAATATTGTGGGAAGAAATATCTGGGGAATAGTTTGTCTAGGCTAGTATAGGCCCTAGGGCCGATAGCCTAGTACCAGCCTATGAACCTATAACTCTTGGATTAAAATTGATGTTGTATATGTCTAGTAAGTGTGGGGCAAAGATTTTGCAAATTTGAATGCCAGTAGAATTTTTTTTTTTTGTTTGGTGGCAATACTTGCAAATTCACTCATGGACAATCTGTATCTTTAGAGGAATTAGTGTATTTTTTATGATTTCTGATTCTTCTTGCTTTTATTGTGGCAATTTAGGAGCTGTAACTATGATTTCTTTTGTTTTTCTTTTTTTATCTGACATTTATTGGAATTTTATCTTGATCTTTTTCCT
Source organism: Protopterus annectens (assembly GCF_019279795.1). NCBI lineage: Eukaryota > Metazoa > Chordata > Ceratodontiformes > Protopteridae > Protopterus > Protopterus annectens. The sequence goes on from NC_056741.1 coordinate 224,626,329, forward strand.
TCATTGTTGAATAAAGTTTGACCTGTTTAAAAGAATAGTTTGGCACAAAGCCTGTCTGTAGTCTGTGGTTAAATAGATTCTAGCTGGCCTGACAGGTCATATTCCATACTATTCGGGAGGCATCCTGAGATATTATCAGAACCCAAGGAAGCAGTGTTCTTAGCCTTAGAGAGAGCAGTGAGGACCTGTTCCCTAGTGAAAGTTGTTGAAGAAATGATGGGGTGTATTTCCTGGGGGGCGATGGGGTAAAACTGAAGCTAAATTTATTGGTGAGATGATTAGCTATATCTTCTAGCTCTATATAGGTGGCTCCATTCCTATTAGTTCGACACATTGTTGTGTGTTGCCTTTAAGGATAGGGATATAACTGACGAAATCCTTATGGTTGTCCTTTGCTTGGGAGGCTATTTTTGTTTTTTAATTTTTTTAATATTAAATTGTGTGCTATTATAAATATGCAATATTCAATACGCAGAACCAGGTAGAAGTACAAAATAAGTAAGAGACAATGCAAAAACTTTATAAAGCACAACTGCATGAAAAATTGAATTTACATAAGTATCCAATTTTTAGAAAAAATGAAATACATAGCAATACTATCACCCATATATAAGATAAACTTCATAAGTAAAACCTCCAATCTCTGGACCATAAGTTCTACATTATAATCTTGGAAGACTGGCATGTTTGGGCCAAAATAATCCCTGTATTTGTTTTAAATTTGCACAGCATTAATTGATTTTATTCCGTGAAAAGTCTCATTTCAAAACTTTGGTAATAATATTTCTGATTCATCTAGCCTCCAGGAGAACCTGCATATTCTCTGTTTCCCTACAACCTTCAGATTGTCCTCCAATCTCAAAGAGGCAGAGTACAAAGGATTGGTCCAGATAAAATCAGTTTAGCTGCTACAGACAATGGTAGGAAGGTTCATGGGAGCTGATTGGAGGAAAATCTGAAAGACAGAAAAACAAAGTGCCAATCCCAAAGCTTTTAGAGGTTAGTCCCTTATTTAAATATTCTTGAAAGACCTGTGAAGGTTTACCAGCCCAGTAGCCTGAGGAACCTCATTCTTAGTTTAAAGGTTTTATTTGTATTTTTAACTTCTAACAAACAAAGCAAGACAACATACTATGAGCTAAAACTATTGAACTATATTTAGGAAAACACTTTTGCCTGACCTTCATCGAGTCCATCGAATAGAGTGGTTTGCACTTTGGTCATTGAAAAAGCCTGCTTTTATGAGGCTATCACCAGACTTTATCAGTCTGTTTTGTAACACATGTAAAATGAGAGGTTGTGTCTGTATCAGTGATGCTTTTATTCTTTGGAGCCAAGTATGAAAGCTTTATTACAAAACTTTTTCCAGTCTATCACATGTAATATGAGAGCTACGCCCACTTTTATAGAGCTGAAGCTTTATTACAAAACGTTTCCCAGTCTATCACATGTAATATGAGAGCTACGCCCACGTTTATAGAGCTGAAGCTTTATTCCAAAACGTTTCCCAGTCTATCACATGTAATATGAGAGCTACGCCCACTTTTATAGAGCTGAAGCTTTATTACAAAACGTTTCCCAGTCTATCACATGTAATATGAGAGCTACGCCCACGTTTATAGAGCTGAAGCTTTATTCCAAAACGTTTCCCAGTCTATCACATGTAATATGAGAGCTATGCCCACTTTTATAGAGCTGAAGCTTTATTACAAAATGTTTCCCAGTCTATCACATGTAATATGAGAGCTATGCCCACGTTTATAGAGCTGAAGCTTTATTACAAAATGTTTCCCAGTCTATCACATGTAATATGAGAGCTATGCCCACATTTATAGAGCTGAAGGTTTATTACAAAACATTTCCCAGCCTATCACATGTAATATGAGAGCTGCACCCACGTTTATAGAGCTGAAGCTTTATTACAAAACGTTTCCTAGTCTATCACATGTAATATGAGAGCTACGCCCACGTTTATAGAGCTGAAGCTTTATTACAAAACGTTTCCCAGTCTATCACATGTAATATGAGAGCTATGCCCACGTTTATAGAGCTGAAGCTTTATTACAAAACGTTTCCCAGTCTATCACATGTAATATGAGAGCTACACCCACGTTTATAGAGCTGAAGCTTTATTACAAAACGTTTCCCAGTCTATCACATGTAATATGAGAGCTATGCCCACTTTTATAGAGCTGATTATCTCCTGACATCAGAGAGAGAGTTTCCTAGATCTGCTAGCTAAAGTGATTTTATCTGGACTAATCCTTTATACTCTATTTTGTGTTAGTCCTGTTGCCATCTGGTTCACAGATGGGATACCAGACTTCACTCAAGCCCTCTGGATTACCTCTGGTTTCAATCCCAAAGAGGATGAAAAGCCAATTTCTAGCAGTGTTAAAAGTGACTTTCAAATGAAGCATTATTCTGTGCCAAAGGTCTTTAACATTGGAGTAGATGCATAGTATGTGTGAAGTCCCAGCCGCTTGATCTCCACACCTCTAACAACACCCCCCAATGCCATCCTAGATTAATTTAAAAGGGAGTTCAGTACCATCTATGTGTCCACCACATATAGTGATACCAGATAGTTGGGAGAACCCTAAGAGAAGAAAATTGTTTTAACAGCTTTGACCAGGATCTCTTATTAAATGGAATCTCCTTTACTATATGCCTCCACTGTGTAAGTTTGTACGTGGATGAAATGTCGGCATCCTCATTTGAAATGGAATAAACCAAACAACTTTTAAATATTTTTTCCATCTAGAAGGTTATGAGAAAGACAGATGAGAAGAAAGTCTTGTTAAGGAACAGGCTTACCTAAAGAAATCATCCATTTCTTTCACTGTCCTCATTAGTTGATAGAAACGCAGTCAGTCCCTGTCAGGTAGCTGACAGGCTTGACTAAACTGAAGCCAGGTAAAAAAGATAGAATCACTATCTGAACTGTCTTTTAAACAGAGAAGATCTTTCACTTTCAGTAGTTTCCTACTTTTTTCAATCCATCAAATCCAAAACATTGCCCTGAATATGAATATAAACATTCCTACAAATCTCATCTTTAACTAGTTCTCTAAAAATCAATATTCTCAGGGCTTTAACTTTATTCAGTGCGGCTAGAAATTGCCATTTATCTTTCTTTTAATTCTACACTTATAACTTATATCCTTCTCAAATTCTGAAAATAAAAGGAGGTCTTAACAGCAAATACATACATCCTAAAGTCTAGCGTACCGGTGTACCCCGTGTACCATTCCTTCTCAAAACACGCTTACTTTCCTTACAGATCCTATTACTTTTATTATTCCAGACAAACATATCACAATGGTGCTGAAGTTTAGATAGCCAACTATCTCCACCATCTAATGGTAAGTGTATAAGGAAATGCAGCATTATAGGAAGAATCATCATCTGATTGACATTGATTCTACCTAACAAAGTATCTGCTTTATGAGAATCACCAAGAAAATAAATTAGAAATCTAAGAGACCGAGGGTAGTTTGCATGTGTCAACTGCTCAGAAGAATCTGCCACAGAGACCCCTAAGCATTTCACCTGACTTATTATTTTAATTAAATCTTCATGAATCTGGCCCTGTTTGTTACCTACTACTACCTCAAAGTCTTGTTCCAGTTGCATTCTAGCCCAAAGGCTATCATAAATTGTTCAAATATCTGCCAAACACTGTGCAATATCAGATCCCGCTTGTTTGTTGCTAGCATACAGTCATCTGCAAACTACCTGAATACATACCTATCAACCTCTTAGTGCAAGAAATCCGGACAAAGCCTGACAAAATACAGGACAAAGGCCCAAAAATAGGGACAGATTTTAAATATTGCTCTTATAAACTTTGAAAGTTGCTAGAGTAACAGGGTTTGCGTTAACATACATTTTCTGAAAGATATGAAATCTGAAACTCAAATGTATGTCACTATTTAGTGACTTCAGTCCTCAGATCATCCCAGCAATTTGTCAGAAAACCATAGATTTTATGAAGAATAGACCAAAAATATGAGACAAAAAATTGGACACTGTGAAAATCTGGACAGTTGAGAGGTATGCCTGAATAAATTCCATTGGCAAGAAAGAGGATCTAAGAGTCTTTTAATTTTCTGAGCTAGTTGTTCTATAGCTATTAAAAATAAACTGGAAGAAAGAGGGCAGTCTTGCCTTGTACCTCATTCAACCTTAATCTTTGAAGTAAACTCTTTATTGGCAAGAAAGCAAATTAATGGGAAGGTGTACAGGGTTTTGATCCAGTTAAGAAATGTGGGGCCATAGCCCAACAACTGCAATGAATGAAATAAAAAAGGCCATTCCACTTTGTCAAATGCTTTCTTAATATCAAAGAAAATAATCCCTTCAGAGTCCTATTGTTCCATATCAGCCTGCATAATAAACCCTCTTAATTGCCAACAACTCTGCTGAGCAGATTTACCTTTCACAAAGCCCATCCTGTATAATATGAGGGAGTATCACTTACAGGAACTTAGTTGGTATCTTAGAATCAGTATTAATTAAATAAATAGGTCTAAAGTCATCTTCTAGTCCTGGTATATCATTGAGGCTTTTAGGAATCAGAATTACGTTGGCCTTAGAAAAGGATGGAGGGAATAAGCATACTTTATCCCCTTCATTGAAAACCTGCAGTAAATCCCTCAAGTATGGGTCATTCCACAGCCTATACAATTTTCCTGGGAAACAGACTTTCCCCAGTGATTTGCCAGCTTTAAGAGATATCCTTGCTTGTTGCATCTCAACTAAACTTATATCCACATCAAAGGAGTTTCACTAATGATCTGTTAGTGTGAGCCCCTTTCAGCCCATATTCAGATGTCATGTAAGATTGCAAGTTGGAAGGTCCCTTCAGTTGTGAGCAATAAAATTGCATGTTACATTTTCTGAAAACATTTTTAATACCTACTCTATCCATGTATGTATGTGTGCTGTGCTCGCCTATCAAGACAGCAATCAACCTGCTTAATTTGTGAATCTTTAAATTTAAAGCTAAATACTTCCCTGATTTTTCACCATCTATCCACCAAAAATACTTTCTCTGGAGCAGGCCTTTTTCTATCAGAGTTTTCTATTCTTCAGCAATCCTAACATGTGACTGTTTCTCCAAACTAGTTACCCCACAGTTATCCTCTAGCTTGTCTGATAAGGCTTTCGCTCATTTAAGCTAGCATTCAAACAAGCATATCCTTTGTCTTTCCTGATGGGAGAGATGGCTTTTAAAGCTGGTTAACTTACCTTTTCTATTCACTTTTGACCTCATCCCACCACAAGTCAGTCCTCAGAGAAAATTGTTGTGGGTTAAAATTAAAATATGTCATCGACAATTTCACTTACTTTAAATTTGTGATTTGCTCAAATCCATGGTTTCCCTCTCCAGAGGATTTGTGATGTAGGACTAACATTAAGCTCAATGTAAAGACTGAGGTGGACATGACTGGAAAGATATCTTCCCCAGTCTTTACCCTCACTGCATTTAAAAGAAGGGGACCTTGAACTAAAATCTGTCTAATCTACTAACCTGATGTGATGGTTTTCCTAGTGAAGGTGTTGTCGTCAAACAACGACCCAGCCCTCATCCTTTTCTCATGTTTTGACAATTGTTTGTGCTTTTAATTTTTTTCCTATTTCCCATATTTTAATTTAAAGGCTGGACAAACTTAAAGTCCACTGCAATGATTTTCTTTTCACAAAAAAATTGACACACACTCAATGAAGCATCATAAAAACTAATAAAAATTGAGGTCTCCCTTATTAGGGGCATATATATAGCCTACTTAACAAAGTGTGTCCCAGAATTCCAATACTGAAATTGACCATGTACCCATTTTATCATCTTGTGAATGTAAACTTCTAGTTTCAAACTTCTCCTGACTAGAATTATGACTCTTCTTTTTTAGTGCCTCTGAAAGAATTATATTTGGCTAACTGCCATACCCAGTTATCTAGTTTCCAGGTTAATAAACATAATGGACAGCACAGTGGTGCAGCATTTTGTGTTGCCTCACAGCAAGAGGTTCTCCAGTTTGATTCTTGGCTGGTGTGCCTTCTGTGCGGAGTCTGCATGTCCTGTCTGCATTCATGTGGGTTTCCTCTGTTTGCTCCGGTTTCATCCCACATTACAAAGACATGCTTCTGGAGCATGTCTCCCTGGGCCTCCTCTGAAAATTGATTAATTTCAAGTCTGAGCTTCCCAGTAAAAAATGTTAAATAAATAAAAATAATAAAATAAAATTGATATTTCTTAAGTAACCCACCCTCTGAATTAGGAGAAAAAATTACAAGTGCTTTAGAAGCTAATTTCTTAGCCATGCCTAAGTCTTTTGCAATTGATGTCCCCTCTCCCATCTCACTAGTTTTTACCAAAGAAACAGCTCCCTGAGTTAGGAGTAATTCTCTTAGGCCCAAAAGGGGCCAGTGGCATGACGACAACAGGTCTTAAACATATGCCAAGGGACCCCAATCCCTTTATACAATAAAATTAATGAAAATAGTACCTTTGAGTAGATTTCCAAGACAGAAGTGTTGAGATCTCCAAACTACTTACTTTCTGGAAATCTGTTTAACTATCCTATGTACAAAACTTTATGAAAGGATCCATAAAAGGACAGAACTACAAAATATCTATATTTCAGGAAAAAAAATAGTCTTTTGTATTAGACAACAATAATTTTAACTACTAAAGTGTAGCAATTCCATTAAATAGTCTATAAGGAACTATTAAATTGTCTCATAATGAGATCTTTTAAACAAGAAAACTGTATTTCAACTAGATAACAATAACTGTATGGATTAAAGTGTAATAACTCCCATATATAGTATATAAAGAACTGTTTAACCATTCCATAACCAGAGCTTTTTTAAAAAGGAAAATAGTAAAACCATGCAATGGGACCATGGAGTTGAAGACAAGACATTTCTAACCAGTTATGCTGAACCAGATTTAGGGACTTTGTTAAGACAGGACATTACTGAAGTGGAATTCTTCTTAGAGGAGGTGAATTGAGAGTCTGTGGAGGACTCTGCAGTACTTCTATGATTAGCAGTCGACTTGTGTCCAGAAAGGTCTTTTCCCAAATCACCCTCCTTGTTAGAATCATAACTGACTACCTGTGCCACTTCCTAGGTGAATGAATGGTCTTCCCTGCTGTGGTGACAAACTCTTGGAAGAGGATCTAGTTGTGTGCAATATCCAATGCTATCAGAACAAAGGAGGACTGAGAATACTGCAGATTCACATGAGAAATGGTAGAGGGGTATGGCAAGACAGTTAGCAGATACTGTTGATTTTGAGAAATAAATGTGTCTGGTTGATTTTTTAGGGTAATTCAGTGATTGGCCATCTTTGATATCATCCTCATGCCAACTATGTATCTGTTCTGTCCAATCCATGGAATTCTCAGTGGGTTCCTGATACAAATTTTGATGGGCCAACTCCTTAACTTCCCCACCTCTTCAGACCACATTGTTGAGGGTAGTATGTAGAACCACTAGGGACCTATAAAAGACAGAAATAGTTCCAGCCTTCAGATGGGGGTTGCAAGTGTTCTCATTAGCCTCACAATACTATCCGAAAGCTAACACTATCTTTTTAAACTCTCTGCAAACATCATTATCAGCCTCCCTCCTCAAGAAAGTAGAAAATGGGGTAATCGTGAAACATCGGAATAAAGTAGCCATCCACTTCACTACCATGGACCAAGTAAGCATTGTTTAACAGCCAATCCTTTGCAACAAAAGAATGTGGTTTATTAATAACAAATTTAAGCTTAAGACCCTCCATCACAAGAAGGAGAAAACATAGCATAGCTGATGAATATTCTCTATCTCCCAGTCAAGGTCTGTTGGAGACTCAATAGCGGGCAGTAATGTAGAATGAAAGTAGTTAAATCTTCATCTCAGAGTGCATATAGAATACTCACCAAAGAATAGTACCCCTTCTCTGTCTATTTTCTAGATAATCAATTTTCTGTTTCATAGATAATAATTCATTAGAAAGGTCAAATATCTGACTTACTTTTGAAGATATGAGATTTTCCTGCATTTTGACTTTTTCCCTGTAAATGACCAACTTCTGTTTCTAGTGAGGAAAGAACATCTTGCTGATTGCTAAGGCTATGTTGTAGCCCTTGAATTTCTAATGAAAAAACTTCTATCTTTTTGAGAAACTTTTCAATCATCTACCTTTCAGAAAACTGTTTAGAGGTGTCCTTGAATGAAGCATCAGCCATAGTAGGGTAGTAGGGACAGTAAGGGGTACCAGAGTTCTAGAATATTAAAGAATATAAAAAAAACTGGCAAAGAGGGCTGAGAGCAATGAGAAATCACTATTTTATATTGAAAGCTACTTTTATGTCAAATCTGGCTTTGCTGAACTTGATTAATCCCTTGAGTTGCTTGTTCAGATCGATGAGGGAGTTTTTACCTTACTGGGAAATGCCCTTCCTGTTTTTGGATGGGATTTTTTTTTCTTTTGTTATACAACCTGTTTGTACTGGGATTCCATTTGGGTGGCTTATTTCTGAGGTTGTCCTATATTTATTTTGGGTAGGTACAGCTGCCTCTATACATCTATTTACATGATTGTGCAGAGTTTCTAACAATTCCACACAGGCAGCTCTGTTCTCAGGGTTTTTGGGACTTGGAATTTTGCTAGACTGTTGCTTAGCAGGATGTAGTTAGCCTTGGATTTTTTTAAACGTTCCTGTTTTAGCTGAGGTCCCGGGCTTGATATTTACTTCAAAGGAAAAAGCTTACTGGTGTGACATGACCAATAATGACTTTAAATTAGGGAGAGTGCGTCATTACCCCATGTTTGTGAGAACCAGGTCAAGGATACTCAGACACGTGGTGGGCATGCAGACACCTGTTCCAGGGTGTTTGTGATAAAAAATGCAGAAATCTCTGTGCATATCATGGCATATGCATCTATCCATTTTGAATGAGCTTCTGTCAAGACTAAAACATTTTCTCAAGTAATGAAAATAGTCCAAATGTAGTCTAGACCATGAATGTTCAGGTCATTTCCACTGATATAAAGTTTTATTATATAGTGATATTCTGTTTATTTGATAAGCCTCACATACATTAACCTAGCATTCTGTTTCTTATTCCATACCAGACCAGCATGCATATGATCTAGTCAAACCTTTTAGTATGAATATTTCACCATGAACATTCTGCAGTTGCAAACAAAGCCAAGCTATAGATGAAGAGTAACTCTGAATATTCACAATTTACACCCATTAGTAGCACATAAGTCATAACTTTTAACTCAGTATTATTATAGGTCGACCTTTTAATGCATACTCACAAAACTGTAACAAAACTGCATTTTTCACAATGAATTGCAGATTTTTACAATGTGTTGCTGCATTGTCCATGACATATAAATTATAACATGTGGAATCTTCTTAATAAATTCTCTATTTTTTTCTGAAATATGGTGGGTTCAGACAACATTCCAGAAAGAACTTAGAGTTAAAGACTTGCTGATCTAATTATCACAAACCATCTGTTGATAACTGGGGCAGCACAGTGACACAGCAGATAGCATTGTCACCTCACAGCAAGAAGTTCCTTGGTTCGACTCTCATCTGCAGTGCCTTGTGTGTGGAGTCTGCATGTCCTTCCTGTGTGTGTGTTTCCTCCCACACCCCAAAGACATTCACTAGGAGGACTGGACACTCTAAATTAGCCGTAGGTATGAGTGTGTTGTGGTAGAACTACCACGGCAGGGCTAGCCACCTGGCGATATTAACCTTGGCTCTAGATGATTGTCACTGTTGAAGTGACACCCCAACCCCATGTGCAAAAATGTGAAAAAGAGGTTGTGGATGTATCTGTTGATAATTATTACTCCCATCTTGATTCTGAAAACCTCTGGCCTATTGGCTACAATATGAAAAAAACAACAGCTTCCATTTTAGGTAGTGGGTATGAGCCCAAAGTTGATAATTTGTTTACACTGGTGGTTCAGCTGAGTCTCTGATTATAACCAAGCTGTTATATTTATTTGTGAAGAGATTCATCTCAAGCAATATAAAATAAAGCTTGAGAGAAGAATCTTGACATACATCTTGAGAATATGTAATTATTTGGTTATGATTAGTGAGAACAGACCATAATTCTTTGTAGTGCATGGACATGTATGTGTTCCCTGTACTACCAGTTACTGAGAGAGTACAAGAGAAATGCAGGAGAATCAAGTGTTTTATAGTTTTAAAAGCTGTAACAAACTTACTATTGCAATCAGGTCTTTCCAGCACATGGGGCTTTAGTTGTTCCAGTGTACTACAAGATAGAAAGAATAAACAAGTAACTGCAGGGGAAATAAGAGTTTTACAACTGTGAAGGCTATAATATGCTTAGTGCTGTCATGCAAGTCTTTGTAAATCTGGAGGTTTAGCTGCTTCTACGTACTACAAGAAACAGAAAAGGAAAGAAGAAAGAAAAAAGGAAAGAAAAAGAAACTATAAGAACAAGAAGTGTTTTAGAGCTTTGAAAGCTGTAACACTCAATGTTATCTCAAACACAATAACCATAAATTAGAGCTGAGCGTGAAACAGGTTTAAAAGACAAAACAGACTTTGTGTTACTGCACGTAAGAAAGAAGTATAGTAGCCCAGAGTATATTATAGCTTGTAAAACTGTTTGAGCATTGGCCAGCTGCAGCAACATAGAGGAATAAAACCCTGACTGTGGCTCAGTTGACCTGTGTATGATTAGTAGCTTGGGTGCCTGACAGTACTGGGTGAGGTGAATGGGAGTGAGTGTTAGTTGATGGATCACCCATCCTAGGGGAGTGGAGGTTGCTGTGGCTTGTTACTTGGGTAACATTTGGTAGAGGAGCACCAGATGTGGCACTGATAGCGCATCATTACCCTATGAGCACATGCTGCCACTGTGCACTTGCGTGTATCTGAGGCAGTATCCATTGCAGCAATAGCAAAGTTTGAAAGAAGGGACATGGTACTCCACATGGGAGGGTGGGTATCTCCACTAGACCAGTGCCTTACCCCACTACATATCAGCTGACTCATTGTTAGGGAATGAATGGGCCACTTGGGAAATCCTGGTATTCTTGAGCTGTAGGGCTCTAACCTACTTATGGGATGCCTGACGCTCACCCACACAGAACTAATGGGTTGATCGTGTACAGACAGAGTCATGCGGCTGGTCCTATGTAATAAAAAAAAAGCTGTTTCAGCTTGCCAGTGCTGCTCTGTTGTGGCTGCTATTTATGCTTTGGCATAAAATAGAACTTAACCATGACAAAACTTTCTTAATCAACTTTATTAAGTACCCAATATCAGAATGATATTTAAAGTTGTCTTCTTCCAAAATTCAGAACTTTGTCATGAAAATTCCTGGTCTAAAAGGATTTTATTGTCTCCATGTAACCTAATACTTTTATCATGCTTCAGTATATGTACCAGGTGAGCAATCCATTCTGAATATTTCACAGGCTTGAAGATCTTTCATTATTAACAGAAGTAAATCCAACCAGTCAGCCATGGCAGTTGCTGTATAAAATCATGGATTTTATTTAAAGAAGGAAAATAAAACCATAAAAGCAAAGCTAAAACACAGATAAGTGCTTTCACACCTTTCTAAACAGGTGCGTCATCAGATCTAAAAACTGTTACAAACAAACCATCTTTTAAACACAGTTACCTTAACCAAGTCATATGATCTAAGAATTGTTCTTAAAGGGACAGTTCCATTAAGTGATATGATCATGTATAGGTTCATAGGTTCATAGGTTAGTACTAGGCTATTGGCCTAGCCATAACAATTCCCTGGCTATTTCTTTCCACACTATTTACTTCAGTGGAGCCCTGTCTAGCAGGGTGACTGACGTGAACACCAGGGTGAATTTCCTTTCTCCCATCCAATTGTCAAGGTTCCTTTTGAAGAGGGCCAAAGATGCACTCTTTTTGACATGTATGGGCAGTCTATTCCAGAGTCTGGGGAGTCTCTGGGTGAGGAACCTATCCCTCCAGCATGTTTTTTTTATTGTGATGACAAGGTTTAGATCCCTGGAGCATGTGGCTTTGGGGGATTGGGATTTCTTTAAGTGTAGCATGGCCAACAGCTCTGGATTTGACATGGCCTTGTATGCTAAGCAGAGATCACCTCTCAGTAGACGATATGCCTCAGAGTATAGCTGAAGATTTTTAAGGCGGTCTGTGTAGGGCATCTGTCTTAGGCCTGTGATTCTTTTAGTGATGTATTTCTGCGGCCTTTCCAGTTGTTGCAGATGTCTTGAGAGGTACATACCAAAAGGGGCATTGTATTATATAATGGGTCTAATGAGGATGAGTACAGTGGGACAATGACCTTCCTTTTTCTGGATGAAAAGCCCTTAGTGATGAGGTGTGCCACATAGAAGGATTTCCTGACTGGTGTGGCAATGTGGTTATCAAAGGTGAGACCATTGTCCACCTGTGTCCCTAAGTCTCTTATCACACTTTCAGTGTTTAGTGTATTTCCACCTATGTGGTAATTCACGGGTACATGTTTTTTCCCAAAGGGGATAACTATACATTTCTTGGCACTGAGCTTGAGGCCATGGCTCTGGCACCAAGCATCTGTATCTGTAAGGCCCTTTTGTAGAGTATCCACATAATTTGGGGATTCAATAATGGCTCCCAGTTTGCAGTTATCTGCAAATTTTGTTAGCCAGAGTCCCTTAGTGTTGGCCTGTACTTCAGAGAAGTAGATGCCAAACAAGAGTGGTCCCAGGACTGAACCCTGAGGTACTCCACTTGTCACTTGTCTGGAGCTGGATTTGGAGTTGGCTACATTTGCAGTGTGAGTTCTGTCAGTAAGCCAGCTGGCAACCCATCGAATGATGTAGGGATTAATGCCCAGCTTAGTAAGTCTATCTATGATTCCAGAGTGGGGGATGGTGTCAAAGGCCTTGGTGAGGTCCATATAGGCTGTGTGGACTACCTTACCCTCATCCACGGCTCTGGAGACTAATTTGAAGAAGTCAATCAGGTTCAGGAGACAAGATCAGCCCTTCACAAACCCAAACTGGGTGGGGTCCAGTGTTTGAAGGTTGCCATTGTCTTTGTTTATAAGTTCCATGATAGTACATTCCATGACCTTGGAGAACAGGCTTGTCAGACTGATGGGGCGGTAGTTCCCCGGATCCAAGGTGAATCCCCCTTGTGGAGTGGGATAACAGTAGCTGTGTGCCACTCAGTGGGCATGAAGCCTGAAGTGAGGCTATGATTAAACATGACACTTAGGTGAGGTGCCAGTTCATTTTGTAGTTCATGTAATACACAGCCTGGGATGTCATCTGCTACCATGGATGCTGTATTCTTAGCTTTGGAGAGTGCATTTTTTACCTGTGTGGCCATTATTACCAGAATTTGGCAATCTTCCGGTATTGAGATGGGCCTTTTAAGGGGTGAGAAGGGGTTGAGTTTGGCACTGAATTGATCTTGAAATATACTTGAAAAAAAAGAAGAGAGTCATCCCTGGGTTTCTTCCCAGTGCTACCTGACACCTGTATTTGTGGACAGATTATTCTTGGTATTAAACTGAATGCATTCTAGATGTCATAACCAAGGGTGCATTTGTCTGCCCTCATATTCCTAACTTTCATGGAGAATATATCATGAAGCATCTACTGGCAAGACATTATCCATTTTGGTATGCATCAGTTGCATCTTTTTTTTTTTTTGCAGATGATTTTAGTGTCTTTTCCTCCTTGGGTGGCGATTGTCGTCTCATAAAGTGCAGAAGATTACTACTCAGTGTGAAGTAGCCGAGATGAAAATCAGCAGCTCGAAAGGAGAAGTCAGGTTTGTCTCACAGAAAAGAGCAGCATATGCTGTTTGTTAATGAGACAGGGGTAGCTATTACAAGTGCCTTCTTTATCAGGAAGGCTTGGGTTCAAGGGACTGGGAGACTGATAAGCAGACATGTTTAGCTGCAGTACTACGGGCATTATATCAGACTTTGTTGGTGAGAGAAAGCTGATTCATTTGGCGGAGCTCTATGTTTTCTGTTTAGACTGGATCCCCATTATCTATGGATATGAACTTTGGAAATGACTGAAAATATGAGTTCATGGCTATAGGCAGCTGGAGAAAAGTTCCTTCACAGAGTTCCCATGTGGGGTGTCTATGAAAGACTTTGATGATCATCAATTCAAGAAGACCATAGAATAAAGCCGTGGCTTCTAGAGGTTGAAGGCAGTCAGTTGATATTGTTTGGGCATCCAATGAAGAAATCTCTCGTCATGTTCTGTGGGAAGTTATCATGCTATGGACCATTGGTTTGACATCACTGCACAGATGCTAGTTGCTGTGTAGACATTCTCTCTCACAGATTGGCAGGTAAAATCCTAAGCATCCCTCAAGATGAACTGGGGGTGCTTACTTTGAATAAGGATGCCTGTTCTGCCATGTTCAACATTCTTCCATAATGAACATAAACAGAACAAATGGATGATAAAATGTGTGGATAGATAAATACAGCCTTGCATTTAATGAGCACATTTTTAAAGTTTAAGTTTCAGAATTTATGAACTTTAGTCAGCATTCTGCAAGCAAGCTTTGTTCATTACCTTCAGCTACTGCCAAAGGTAAGATCTCTTCTTGTTCCTTGCAAATTAATTTCAAGTCAGCAAATCATGATAGTTTAACATGTAATCTAGTATAAATATTACCTACAATATCAACATGCTGTGATGTTTCATTAATTCACTGGATTTCAGTTCAATGATTCTAATGACATTGCTCTCAGTATTGAATTCAGACTTGCCTTGTGGTTTAATTTCCAAAACAAATTGCTTTACTTTCTTTATAGTTAGACCACACATCCTGCATAAAGTAACTCTTCATTTTGACTTCTCTGTCATCTTTTTTATTCTGCCTAAGCATTCTAAGTACACAGCACTAGACTTCCCTTCAGCTCATTCAGTACTTTTATAGCTAGTTTATTATTCTTGTTTCTGCAATCTCTTCCTGCATGCCCAGATTTAATGTGTATGATACATATACATGGCATTTTCCTGCTTGCTTATACCTTGGCACATGATTACGCTCCTGACTAATTTTTGTACATAATTAGAAACAGAAAATTAAAAATTACGCAGCAAACTCAAAAGTATGTTACAATCCTCTCTTTCAGGCAGTCTAGGAGGATATTGTCAAACGCAATCATTGCACAGTTGGTGAAGTAACTAAATCTGTTTACTTTTACGTCTAACAGAAACCTAAATTTACTGCAGACATCCTTGAGCAAAATATGTAATTTTATACCACTCAGTAATTATAGGAAGTATCATAACATAGCGCTTAAAAGTGTTATGCAGGCTTTCAGTTAAGAGACCTTGTGTTCTAGGGAGTGGTTGGACTGATCCATGGGGCAATCATTCCATGCTTACAATACCTCAGTGTCATACTGATTCACAGCCAGAGAGAAATTGACAGTGCCTAACAGGTAAATACAACTCTGCTTCAGTATCAAACAAGGGAAGATTCATCTCAGCATACAGAACTCCTCATCTTCCCAACAGACATCACTTGTAAACCAGCTGTCACTTAATTTTAGATCTACCTTTAGGAACTTAGTTTTCCCTGGAGAAAATATTGATAGCATCTGTTACTGAAATTTACTGCACAGTTTTATCCTATGCTTTGATATGTATCTTGTGAAGAATTTATATGTCCTACACATGTGGTGATACATACTATTATAGTATGTATAATATTATTTGCTTATTACTGTTAGATCATATTTTAGAATGTGTACTGTATAAGATAGTGTGACAGGTCTGTAAATGCAATGTGCTACTCTGTTTTATTGTTTGTCATGTTGGATTGTTCTCATAAGTTATATTAGCAAACAACACTAAATGGAGGTTTTATGTTCATTTTCATTTGTGTGTTTCATAAACACTGAGCTTTCTGTAGCAGCTTACTTTTGTTATTACTTAAATGTCACCCAAATTTATGATTTTCTTTTACTGAGAGGAACCAGCAGCTGTCTCAAAGTGTTAAAGCTATAAACTGTAGTTCTTGGAGTATAGGGTTTGATTCCCTCAGCCCTTTTTGGAGGTGGGGGGTTGTCATAGTGATTAAGGTATTTATCTCAAAGACACAAGGTACAAGATTTGATTTTCACCTTTATGGAAATTGGCTAGGCCTGAAATGCCCCTTAAGGGCAGATAGTCTAGTACTTAATTATGAACCAAAAGGTGCTTATGTAACTCACTGAGGATCACACAGTATGCAGGTGCTGACTGGTGAGTTGCAGATACAGAAATCCAAATTCTCAAGATAGTACTATTCCAATACATATTTTTATTCATAGCAACTATACCTTTGATCTAAAAAAAACTTGTGCTTTTGCAATGGATGAACTCACACTTTCCGTAAAGTTAATGCAGACTCTTATATCTCTTCCTTTAGTTCCTACATTTGCACTTTGAGAAGCTGCATGTTTCAGTTTGAGATGTGGACTTATTTAGCCAATAAGTTCCTGGTCAGATTATATTTATAGTTAATACATTCGTTTTTGAATGCTACATAATGTTGACATGTGGTTTAGAGACAGGTATTTTAAAAGGTGTTTGCACACTGTAAAGGACACTGAATCTCAGTTTTTATGATCTTGATAGTACTGAGCTGATAAATGAAATGAACATGCTTATCAGGAAAAAAAAAGAGATGCAAAAATGTTCAACTTTAGATCACTGTTGCAAAAGCCTAAGCTGTTTGGGTCCTACCTCACTGCTATGCTAAATGGCACCCTCCATGCAGTCTAGCAGTCAGAAGATTGAGTGGAGTTCCATAGAAAGACACAGAATGTGTAAGTCTTAAACCATTCCTGCCCAGAAGTATGCTCCTTCTGATGGCCTTGTTAAACTGTTGGTCAGCTAATGATCCTTCAAGGCAGGGCAGATAAGGTTCTTGTACAGGAAAACCTTCCACTAAAATTATTTTTCTAAGAAATACTTGTGCTTTTCTGTTGTAATTTTTAAGTTTGTGCTAGGAAACAAATGTTTTATGGACTGTTATGTGAATACTTTTGTGAGTGAGCTGTAAATTATCTATTTTGTTTTTACTTTTTTCCTACAACTTTAAGTAGATTTTATGTAGTAGGGGCAGGATTTTGTACTTATTTATTTATTTCCAGTTTGTTTCCAAGGATAGTCTATTCGGCTACAAGGAGCCCATTTTTTTTATTCTCTTTATTGTTTTATACAGACATTAACAGTAAATGACAACAGACTAAACATACAAGAACTAACTACAAACAAGACTATATACACATATAAAATGCCCAAAATAACACAAAGGGTGAAACAGTAATCAAATATTCAGTTCAATATATGTTCAAATAACATTCTCCAATATTCTTTAAGATAAGGTTTCTGGTTAATATTATGGAACAATTATGTTCCATTATATTATTACAATTATATTATTACAAGGAGCTTATTCTCCTCAACCCCTTGTCTGAACTGTGTTTGTCATTTACTTAGACTAGTCCATGAAAACCTTATATGTAATTGTATTTTTACCTGAGTACATTATGCTATTTGTTTGTCTTATTTAATTACTTCCTAATCCGTAGTGTCTTAGTCTGATAGTGGAGCTTTTCTCCTCGGGCCTCTGCTGAAAATGGACATGTATCCAGCCAGACTAGCCCGGTTAACAAATGTAAAATAAAATAAAATAAAATAAACAAGTATCTATGAGCCTTAAGGTGTTTAAGAGCAAGAGTCTTGAACTCCTCCCAGGATAGTAAGTGCCTATTTTTCCAATTAAGTGAGATATAATGAAGATGATGATGACTAACATAGAAATGGAAATCCGAATTCTGTGTTGCACCTTTGATAAACCTGGGAGAGGAATGTGTACTAGAGTACATTTCCATGAAAGAGTTGATTTTCCGTAGCCAATTTTTTCCAGTTGGACTCTTAGGGCACACCATAGTTTATATGAGCATTTGCAGCTCTGAAATATATGTAAAAGATCATCTGTTTGATTTTGACAGACTTGAAAATGAGGGGAAGAGTTAGGGTATATTTTGTTAATTATGTCAGGGATAAGGTATGCATTGTTCATTACCATGAGCTGAGTATATTTAAGTTTTTTTAGAGGTATGAGGCTAGAGCTAATCTTTATGGCATTTGAGATCTGATTGTGGGTGATAGAGAGATCCTGCTTTAGCCAGTAGTTCGAGAAAATGGGCTCATTATGTGTTTTGGAGGACATGATAACTTTGTAGGTATTTGAAATCATCTTCTTTTTAAGGAGAAGTAGTTTCCACAGTACCTTGCAAGTTGAGATATCTTTATCTGTTACCATGGGGTGATCTAGGAACATATGAACTAACTCCCTGATTTGTCTTAATATGATTGTATATTTTTTTGGTAAGTTCATGTTAACTCATATCAGAGACGGTCTGTTGCTTGAAAGGGAAGAGGTTGGAAATGCTTGTATTCTTGAGAAGGGGGTATTGGTCTAAGTTTAACATACAACATTTCATCTTTAAATTAGGGTTGAGATGTAGGGGTTGTATAGTGTTAAAGGCAGGTGTCAGGTTTAGAGATTGAAAAAGATTTTGTAGTGTCTTTATATTTGATTTAATGCCATTATGCAACTTAATTTTACCCAAGTTTTCTTTATTCAAGAACGGGAGAGCAGAAGGATTGAGGTTCAAAGATTTGACATAGTTATTATAGAGTATAACCCAGATTGGACACCATGTAGTGTAATCCTTATTGTAGGAAGCTATGGTAATGATCCTACTACCATTGATAATTTATAATATAGTTTAAAATCTGGCAACCCAAGACCTCCTTGCTCCTTAGGGAATGTAAGTTTAGTGTAACTAATCCTAACAGATTTAGGGGACCGTATAAATTTCTAAATGAATGACAGAATGTTTTTAAAGAATTTGTTGTGCAGGGTAATATTTGCTGCATTGAAAATATATAAAAATTAAGGAAGTATGTTTATTTTTATGATTGCTGTTCTAGCTAAGAATGGAAGTTTAAGTTTGGCCCATCTGTTTAAGTCGTTTTGTACACTCGACCATAATTTAGAAATATTACCCTGATATCGAGCTGAATGTTCCTGGAAAAAAGATATTCCTAGATAGTGAAAGTGTTGTTTAATGTTTATACCTTTGGGAGAGAATATGTTTGGGAATGGGGAAAACATATTTATCGGGAATATTAATGATTTACCTCTACTGAGTTTGCAGTTTGCAAATTTGGAGAAGGTATTAATGGAGGACATAATTTTCTCAAGATCGGAACTAGGTAAAGTAAAGTAGATGTTTAAATCATCAGCATACGCTGTTAGGGGAAGTTTAGTGTTATATAGGACAGGAATGTGATGATAGGTTTTCTGTTTAATTAATAAGAATAAGGGTTCGATGAATAGGTTGAATAATAACGGAGAGAGAGGACATCCTTGCCTAGCACCATTTTCAATTTCAATTCTAGATGATATCTGGTTATTTATTTGTAATATAGTGTATGCATTAGAATACAGAGTTTTAATCTTGTTAATTAATATATTTGGTATGTTAAAATGTGGAAGAATATCAAAAAGAAATTCTGTACTGATTCGGTCGAAGGCTTTGGATGCATCAATAGCTAAAGTGTATAGAGGGCATTTGGCCAAGGAAGAGAGTGAAATCATAGCATCTAATGTAAGGGTGTGGTCTGTTGTTTGTCTGTGCATAATGAAGCCAGATTGTTCAGGTGAAACAATACTGGGAATGACTGCTTTAAGTCTATTGGCAAGAATTGTGGCCAAGATCTTCATATCCATGTTAACAATAGAGATGGGTCTATATTCCCAGGGTTTTTTTGAATCAGCATCATGTTTGGGGATAAGGATAGTTCTAGATCCGTTAAGGTGGATGTCTTTAATTCCGACTTTGGTAATATGATTAAACAGCTGAAACAGAACTTTGGAAATTTTAGGTGTGAAAGATTTATAGAATTCGGCCGTGAAGCCATCTGGTCCAATGGATTTGTTAGATTTTAAGTTATCAATTGCTAATATAATTTCTTGTTGTGTAATTTCCCTGTCAAGGGAATCTTTTTGATTCTTAGTTAGCTTGGGGAAGGAGAAGTTGTTTAAGAAATGTTGTAGTTCTGCTTTGTCGATAGGCCTTCTGGAGGGCTGTAAAGTTGAGAGTATAGGGATTCAAATAGTTTAAGAATATGATGCGTAGTCTGATATCTTTTCTCCTGATATGATATTTCCGACATAAAGGGGGATGTTCTATTTTGGTTTATAACTCTGGCTAAAAATTTAGAGGGCAATTGGGCCCATTCCGAATAGTTAGCTAAGGTTTTTATCTCATGAAAGGAAAGATTCTTAGCTTGTAAAGATATAAGTTTCTTTTGTAGTTGACGTATTTCATTCTCAGATTCAAGTGAATAGTTTAATTGTAATTCGACTTCAAGCTTATATATTTTATTTGTTATATCTGCTTTGTTTTTATTGTAAAGTTTCTTGTAGTATGATGCTTTGTTTATAAGGAATCCTCTAATCATTGCCTTGTTGGCTGCCTAGGAAAAGTCTAAAGAGGTTGAGTGGGAATTACAAGATTGAAGAAATTGATCCAGATAGGACTCCACATGTGAGATTATTTCTTCCTTCTTTAAAGGGTTGGGGTTTAGCCGCCACCAAGTAGCTTTGTTATTTAAGGATCTTAATAAAGGGACAGTGAATAGAAAGGGAGATCTTGGAGTGGTCGGATAGGCATCTAGGATCAGTGAGAAATGAGATGTCAAAGTTACTAGATATTGAGGAGATTAGGAAGAAGTCCAGCCTAGACCAACTTTTATAACAGTTGGAGAAAATGGTGAATTTGTTATTTTTTGAGGGGCCATTTTGAAAGATATAGGGATCGAATAAGTTATAATCTTCTTTCAATTCGGATATGGTTAACATTGCATATTTATTATAACTAGCATTAATATTAGTCCTGTCAATTGTTGGATCCTGGATAGAGTTCCAGTCTTCCCCCCACAATGTAATAATGGTTAGGAAATTATGAAAGTAATTTGTAAATTGTCATAATAAAATGTTGTTGCCTGGAGCAGGGGGCATAAAGATTAATAAACAAGACAGGTTTATCTAGATGAATGTAGGTTGTAGTAAAGTAACACCATCTTCCCTCTTTGTCTGAGTCAAAACTAATTATATCATGTTGGAATTTATTTTTAATTATTATAGCGACCCCTGCGCTATTGGATTTAGCTCCAGATGCTATTATAGTTTTAACCCAAGGTCTCCCTCTGTCCTGCTCCCACTGGTGATTAAATAGGTGAGTTTCCTGGACAAATATAATATTTGAAGCAGATTTAAACACCAGATGCATAAATTTTTTTTTTTTTAATAGTTGCTTGTAACCCTTTAATGTTCCAAGACTCTATATTCAGCATTTGTGCACTAAGTTATAAAAGTAAGTAAAATGTGAGATATGGAGAATGTAAAGCTGATTAGGAATAACAACAATTTAAATGAGGATGTTTGGGCAAGGATAAGAAACCCTTCCTGCTTTAAACCCATGCCTAACCACCACCCAACTAGCCCAGAAGGGGCTGGGATATTAAGAGTTAATGTGGCATAGGAAAACATTTTACAAAAATCCCATGACCCCACCCAAAATGTGAGACTAACATATCCCAGAGTGACCCAACTATAACTACAGAATCTAAAATGCATAACAATCCTAAACAGTTTAGATAAACAGACTCATAACTCCGCTAACTAAAACTTAAACTGAGAGCTTAGTCATTTGTGTATCTAAGAGTTAGCTGTATCTATCCATGATATTTAACAGCAAAAGTTTGTAAGCATGTTAGTGTTACAAAATGTGTATATACATTTTCCTTTACAGCTAACATCAAATCCCTTTCCAAAAAGAAAAAAAAAATTAGTATTATTGGTAATAAAGGGTAGTATTCAGGTATACTCATGTGAGTAGGTTTAATGAAACTAATTAACCAGAACATGTAGAGGTGAGGCTCTTTGGCCCCAAAGGTAAAAAAATCGTAGCAAAGGAACTAGAATTACAGTAATACTCGGGGAACTTCAGATATAATGTAAAATGCCATGTTCAGGAAGTAGATAACAAATCAGAACTGTTTATACTGAGATCTTTCTTGTAGTATAGAATATCTATACTGGTGTCCTAGCTTTCATTTCTTATAGGGAAGGTATATAACCATTCTACAACAACAGATAGTCATATATCACTCCTGACCTCCTAGAGAGTGACATCTTGTAAATCATACCATGTAAATTAACAAAAATTACCTGACATCATAAAACAGATAACATCAAAGCATCAGGCTTATAATACTAATAAAATACTAATAAAAATTCCATGCAATGCATAACAGTGTAAGGTACAAACAGCCTGTAGTCTAATTAACGAAAATGCCTCTGCACCTTACAAGCTTAGCACACAATCTGTACGCATGCTATCTATTCTAAATTTGAAGCCCTGGTATATGTATAGTAAGTGTCCCGAATCCCTTTCAAAAATATAGGGACGTTCACACTCAGGGAATAATAGCAGAAACGGGTGCTTGTATCTTTTTAACCACGCTACTCTGACATTAAATCAGCATTCAAATCAACTTCCCTATAACGTCTTGATTCTACCTAACTTTACTCACGTAATTAAATAGAACATGAAGAGAGACAGGCATCGCGTGTGTACATCTAGTATGTCCCTCTAATTGACCTGTGGATGTGAACTGAGGCTGACATTGCATTATGCACAGCTTTATTATTCCACCTTGATATCACTGGAATGCCGAGGTGATTGGAACTGTATCGATAGGCAAATGCCAGACTTACATTGTCGCTTACTTCAGCTTTAACCTACATGGTTATATTCAGTGGAACTTTACATCTCCATTGACCGATGTTTATTCTGAAAAAAGAAAAAAAAAGACAAGCGTTAGGAAGCTTGTACTTTTAAGATCCCCTAAGGCTCATGGGAAAGCTGGGGTCAAGTGAGTTCACGCTGCGGAGGATCATGGTGGAAAATGAGAGGTTTAGTTGCTGGACCGCCAGGGGCCATGAGGTGAGGAGGCCTGTAAATCGGTCAACAAACGACAAGGCAGGAGTCCAAATCGGCACCAAAGAAAGTCAACACAGGATTGTGGCAACCCCTCCATGTTGGGCCCGACCAAGGAGACAGCACACAAAACTCGAAGTAAGTTAACATTTTTGTTGTATAGCATCTGGACAATCCTTGAATGCTTCAAGAAACACCGAAGTAGCCTCCTTGCTGTTTACTGCAGATAATTTGGAGCCCTGGTGATGGAAAATCAGAGTGTTTGTGTACTTCATCTGAAATTTTATTTGCTTTTTAATTAAGTATGCGCAAAAGGGTGCAAACTTTTGTCTTTCCAGTTTTATCTGTGCAGGAAGATCAGATGATAAGTATATTTTCGATCCGTTCCATAGAATATATTTTTTGTTTCTAGCTGCGAGTAAAAGTTTGTTTACATGTTGAAAATGTAGTATTTTTGCATAGAAATTATTGGATTTTTTGGTCAGAGGATGGTCTTAGGGCTCTATGGGCTCGTTCAGTTGTTATTTGGTCTGTCAAGGGTGCATTATCTAGGAATAGAGCAAATATTGCAGAAATGGTTTCAGGTAATGTGATATGGTCTATACGTTCCAGAATACCTCTTAAAATAATATTGTTGCGCCTGGATCTTGCCTCAAGGTCCAAAAGTTTCTGTTGCATATCCAGAATAGTTGTGGCATGTGATTTTTGTTCTTTTTGTAACTGCTCTATTTTAATCTCATTATCAAAAACTTTTGCTTCAGTTTTGACAATTCTTGTAAGTATTCTGTCTATAGAGTCTCCAAAGGTTTTTAGTTGACTGGAAAAGCTTTGTATTGCAGTTTGGATAGGCTGTAGTGCCAATTTTAAATCTTCCATGTTGGTTGAGTCAGATTTCACTTTGGAAGGAGGTTTTGTAGATTTCTGTTGTTTGCATGTTCTTGCCCTTTTAGGTATTGTTTCTTTCTCCAGAGATGAGATTGAGGAGTATTTCGCTTTTGTGGTTTGATCCTCCATAGATTCAGATTCCTGTAACATAGCTGAATTTCCTTTTTTGCTTGTTTAGGAGAATGTAAGCCAGAGAGCCCCAGACCTCATGTGCAGCAGACACAAGTAGGGTAAGGAAAAATCTACAGCAATCCACCAAGTAGTTACTCCAGCTTCTAGTTCGAGATTCAGTATTTGGTTTCAAGTAAGTTCCTCAAGTTCAAGGTAAGGTTATTAATCATAGAAGTTAATTATCTCACATATAATAAGGTTAATATTTGATTGTATGGTGCTGAGCTATGGTCAAACATTGTCTATAGGATGACAACCATCTTGATCTCTAAGGAGCCCATTTTTAATGGAGTCCTGGGGAGAAAAGCTCCAAAGAAATACAAATACATAGTACAGAAAGAGCACAAATCCATAATATACATTTAAATTAAATATTAAATACATATTTTCTATAGTACAAACCCATATTGCATAATTCAAATAGATGTTACATAATACAGAAATAAAAGATTTTCATTAGGAAAATTACATTAGGTTAATTTTTTTTTTTTTTTAGGGAATTACAGTGAGGTAAGGATGCAAAACTTTAGGAGGTAGTGACAGGCAACAAAGTTTGGAAAGTTAGGAAGAAAGTGTGGTAGTATTAGGTTGGATGAGAGCAAGAGTATTTCCATTGTGAAGTAAGGTGTGAGTGCAGTGATGTTTTAAACAAGGAGAGACTGCTGGTGGTGTGGATGGGAGAAGGGAGAGAGTTCCAGAGGCATGCAACAGAGAAGGACATCAATTGAGTCCCAGCAGGCTGTGTTGGTGTATGCAATTTAATTAGGTTTTGGGAATTGGATCTTAGGAGTCTATTTAGTTTATGCATTTCAAAGGTATTTGCTAGGGAGGGGCAGCTTTTGGGTGGCTGTCAGTATTTTTTGTACCTCAGAATCTCCTGCTGACTATTTAAAGCTTTACTGACTATTTTAGTTTACACTTCTCATCTTCAGTGCTTCCTTCTCAGCCTCTGAACCTATGGAGCAGTTACTGATCTCCAGGCTTATTGCTTCCCCTATCTACAAGAAACAGAAAGTTGTCAGGAAGACTTTAGGTGTCAGTCTGGCTTCATTTATGTTTCAGCCGCTGATCGATGACTCTGTTGTAGCCAGAATTGTTTCTTCAAATCACTCATCTTTTTCCCCAGTCCTTCTGGTGTAGCACCTACAGTTACTTAGGGCTGGGAGCTAGACACATCTTCTTCAGCTATGAGGATATCTTTATGAGCAAGGAGAATTACTCTTGCTGGTCTTGGGGAAGGGCCAGGTAAAGGTCCTTAACATAGCAGGGAAAAGGATCCTGAGCACTGGATTGGTATGTGTATTATGGCTCAGTCTTTTTCCAGAGAGCTGCCCTGGAAAACAGAATAAAAATGAGGAAATGTTGCATTCTCCTCTTTCAATTTGTATGGATAGGGAATATTTGCTGGGATTCACTAGATAACTTTTTTTTAATCTCACCATCCCTTTAGGAAAGAACAGGAAAAAAGTTCCCTGATTTTCTGATATTTTATTTCAGTCAGAACAGGGATTGGAGGTAAAATGTTGTGTTCCAGGACTTTCTTTTCAATATGAAGATTTTAATTTTGAGGAAAATGTTGTTCCAGCTTTCCTTCCAGAAGCCTTTTTTCAAGTGGAAACAGAACAAGATTCTTGTTTCCATGCAAATGTAGTATACTTTGTTATGTTTGGGTGTTCCCAGGTCTGCAGCTGTTCATCCTGTTTTACCTTCTTTAGAGAATGTTTTTCCCACACCTTGTAGTTTATCTGAAAGTGAACCTCCTGCCCCTAGGAAGAATGGCAGGTTATACAGGGTACCTCAGACTCATAAATACGTATTTTCTAACCCTAAAGCACACACGGCAGTGATTTCACTATCCAAAAACTGCTTCTACTAAACAAATTGCTACAGCTAATCCCATTCCATCTGCCAAGGATCAGAAAGCTTTTGACAAATTTGGGAAAAACTATATTATTCTGCCATTTTAACATTCAGAATTTTTAACTACCAAGCTCACATAATAAAGGTTTTACTTCGTTCCTTTGAGAACATACAAGAGTTAACTGTTAACCTTACCTCTTCTGAGGTGAAAAATTACTTGAATGTCTCTTTAGTATCTGTTTCACATATAATTAAACATGCTTTAAATTGTACTTATGATGCAGGTATATGGCTTCCTAAGCTGCTGTGTCTGGGTCAGTCATGAGAAGCTTTGCATGGCTGTGTTGTCAATATGTTCCTGAAGGTATTAAAACTGAAATTTTAAATTCTCCCCTAGACAAGGAAGTTCTGTTTGGCCCTTCTACAGCTGAGGTGTGTAAGAGATGCGATGAAAGTGGGAAGTTGATTCTTGGGCGGCACAGTGGTTCAGCGGTTAAAGCTTTTGCCTCACAGCAAGAGGTTCTCCAGTTCGATTCTCGGCTGGGGTGCCTTCTGTGTGGAGTTTGCATGTTCTCCCTGCGTTTGCGTGGGTTTCCTCCAGGTACTCTGGTTTCCTCCCACATTCTAAAGACATGCTTCTGGAGCGTTTCTCCCCAGGCCTCTGCTGAAAACAGGATCTGTGGAACCTAGTCGGACTTTCCTGGTCAATAAATAAAAAAAAAAAAAAATGGGGCAAATCAAATCTTTCTACCCTCCTTTTTTTAAGGCAAATAACAGTTTTCCTTCCATTTTAGCCATCTTTATCAAACAGCAACTCAAGCAGCAAGGTTCTTCCAAATGGGATTTTAAAAAGCAATAGCAAGTAGGCTCCAAAAACAAAATGAAAGTCTCTCAAAACCAAGGACAGTCCACTAAGGTAGAAAGACTGTTTACTTCTTCAGTCTCCCTCCCCCTCCCACCATGGCAATCTCATTCTGTTTCCTCTTTCCAAGTCTTCATCTTCCTCTGTGGATCCAGATTGTTTCAGACAAATGAGTTCTAAAAGTAATTCAGCAGGGGTGTCCTCCATCCATTCCAGGGAATTCCCCCTTGCCCAGTAAATCAGGTCTACCTGTTTCCTTCAGTTCTGCAAACATTTTTTTTCTCAGGGATTAATACACCAAATGCCTGCCAGTTGGGCAAAGGATTTTATTCAAGGACTTCTGGTGCCAATGAATGTAGGAAGTTGGATACCTATGCTATACCTCTCCTTTCTAAATCTTTTTGTCAGGTCCCAAATTTCAAAATGTCATCCTTTCAGTCCCTGTTACTTGCTGTCCCTTTACTAGTTTTCATGGCAAAGTTACATTTAAAAAAAATGCCCTCCCTCACATTCCCATTGGCAAACAGTTCACACATTTCTTAAGATTTTGTGTATCTGGCTTACATTATCAGTTCTAAGTGCATTCACAAAGTGTCTATCTCCTGCAATTGCTTATTGCAGGCTTCAGTATATTCAAATGTGTCCATATTTGACTGATTGTCTTATATTTGGAGACTCTTTTTCCAGTTTTCAAGAATCCTTAGAAATTATTCAGGATCTTCTACTGAGTCATGGTTTTCAAGTGACGCTACAGAAACCTTCTGTCATCCCTATCAAAGGACTGCTTCCCTGTGATGTAGTGTATATTGGATTCTTATTGGGGAAGTGATTTCTTTCTCTAGATGAAGTACAGATGTTCCAGAAGTTCTTCATGAGATTTTTCAATCAAGACCATATATCTGCCATGGAATTTTTCAGGATTCTGGGGTACACAATATCTATGATTCTTATGATTCCCCCTGACCAGACTTCACATGAGAAAAGAACAGTGGTACTTTGGGTCATTTTGGACTTAGCACCTTCACCTTTTATCTTTCCAGATCTCTATTTTGAGATTTGCAAGGAGGAAGGTTCTATGGCAGGTAGACTACCTCTTTTGCAATCTAGATCTGCCCTTCTCCCATCTACCTCCTCTCCAGTCTGTCACAACAGATGCTTCAAACCTGGTATGGGTTGAGGTTTTTTAAGGTGTGAAAATGTTGCATCTGTGGAACAAACTTGACAAACAGAACATGTTAGAGAAATGATTACAATAATAAATACTTTGAAAACCCTAAATCATCTCAGGTCCCCAGGGTGACTACAAGATCCCAGACAACTCCACTGAGATGTGGTACATAAAGAAACTGAGTACCGGATCCGACTCCCTTTACAGATGGAAGTAGGCATCTGGGAGTCAGCACTTCAGTTCAGTTTGACTCTTCAGGCTTCGTATTTCCTTCCCATCAGAGCAAAACCTTGTAGCAGACAAGCTAAGCAGAACCAGGACAGAACCCTACAAATAGAAACCTCACCCTGGGGTCTTCCAAGAACTGATCCACTGTGGAGCACAACTCAAGTAGATCGGTTTGCCTCCTCTCAGAACAAAAAACTAAAGAAATTCTTCTTTTAAGTTCCATGCAAACAAGCCTGGAAGACAGATGTTTTCTTATTTCCATGGTTGGCAATATTCATGAGTGCCTTTCCAATGGTATCCAGGGCTTTTCTAAACATCCAAAAGGACTCCCCAAAGACTGTGGTGATGGCTTCCTTTTGGCACAGGCAACAATAGTTATCCCTTCTTTTGAAACTGGCCAAGGGGAATTACCAGAGTTTTCCATGCAGATTGCTTTATTCACACAAGACAGGGGTTGTTTGATACGGGTCTATATTACATTATTGAATTTTCAAAACTTTGAATATGATATGGTCGACACGATATAATTGAAGTCTTAAAACATCGAAAATGTAATAAAACACAACAACCTGCAAAAACAAACCATTTAAACACCCCCACTACTTAAATATACCATCTCCGAGATTGCACTACAGTGCAGAAAAGAGAAATCTTCCCTTTCTGTGCTGTACAGAGATCTCTGTTAAAAGATTTGAGGTTTCAAGATTCGATCATATGGTGACGACCATATCAGATTCGAAGTTTTGAAACTTACATCTTCTGATACAGACCCTTTGATACACCCCAAGCTGGAAACTCTACAACTGACTGTCTGGATGTTAGAATTTTGATTCCTTTACCTTTTTATGAAGACATGCAGCAGGTATTTAAGGAGGCTTAAAAAACTGCTAATAGGGAATAATATATGTGTAAAGGGAAAAGGGAAAAGATTTTATATTTAGTGCTATTCCATGGATCAGAACCCTTCTAAGGTCTGGTAGCCTTTAGTTCTTGACTATTTGTATGAGTTAATGTCCTCTGGAATTTTTTACTCTTTTATCAAGGTACATCTCTTGACCATTTCTGCTTGTCTGCAGTTGGCTCCCCCCTTCTTCACATGCCTAAGCTAAGTATTTTTAAAGGGGTTTTACACATCCATCCACCAAGATAACAAGTTCCATAGGATCTTAACTTTGTGCTTGAAAAATTTACCCTTTTCCCTCCTGACCCAGCTCAACAGAATAAACTGAGGTTCTTTACATGGAAGACTATTTAACTTATTGCCCTGACTTTTGCTAGGAGAGCATCTGAGTTACAGGGTCTTTTAGTGACTCAGCCTTACCTCATTTTCCATAATGACAGGGTTTCTTTGAGAACAAATCCTTCTTTTATGCCTAATGTGATATCATAAATTACCCTGCCTGTCTTTTTTTCCTGGCCCCAAAACCAAAGAAGAAGGAATCCTTCATACTCTGGATGTCCACAGCCAGCTTGGATACCACCTAGAGAAAACTCAGTCCATCGGGAAACTGATAATCTGTTCCTCTTCTATGACGGTAAGAAGAAAAGACAACCAATGCCCAAGCAGACAGTTTTGAGGTTTCTGTCTCATGCCTCCTCATTTATTTATTTGTTTATTGACATTTGTTTACTTGGGAAAGTCCAACGGGGCACAGGTCAGGTGCCCTTTTTCAGCAGAGGCCTGGGGAGAAAAGCTCCAGGCTATCATACTTAATGCAATCAGTATTTGCAATGATAGATTTTGTAATGCAATTTCAGTAAGTACATCGCATAATAGTCAATATAATGCAATTTGTATTGATGTTGCAATACAAAGTAGGCTTGTATGTGGGGTAACTTCAATCAGGGTATTATTTAAGGAATAATTTTTTTGCATTTTTTCCCCTAGAAATGGGATTTTGGAAAAAAGAGAAGTAATTTCATTTTTGGGGGGATTTAGTAGGAGGTAATTATTTTGTAGGCAGTTTCAACAGAGTTAAAGATTTCTTGAGTAATTCTCTGAAAATGTATTAGGTACTTAATTTGCAGTTTTTAATTACTCAAGCCATTTAAGGCAGGGTTGAGGCCCATTCAGCCAGGGTTTTGGCTTCATTTGCAGCTTTGTGGAAAAGGGGGGCTCCAATGCATCCTAGAAGAAACAACTTATCCTCTGTACATACTTTTATAAAGCACTACAAATTGGGTTCCTCTTCCATGTGCACAGCAGACTTTGTCAGGACTATTCTTCAGAGTTTACTGGATTATTGATTTATTTCCTCCTGTCTTTTTAGTTTTTGAACTTTAGTACCACAACAGTGATCTAATGCTGAACATAGTACAGTTGTATAAATAAACTTACCATAACAGTAGATGTTGTGCTAGCTCACTGTTGCAGTAGCTGTCCTTTCCTTCTAACCTTGCTTCTAATGGTGTTGCTAGGGTGTATGTTTATATGTATATATATATATATATATATATATATATATATATATATATATACACATATAGCTTCTGTTTTTAGGGCAAGGAAGCTGTGAGACTTTTTCTTTTTCTCAAGCATCTGACATTTACAGCATGTGGTGGGTCCCCTTTCACTTTTAACAGTTGGCTGGTGATAGGGAGTAGGACCCAAATAGAATAGGTTACTGCAACAGCGATCTATTAGAACATTTACTGCTATGGTAACTTTACTTACACAACTGTAGTTTTTATCCTTTAACTTATGTTATTTTACTGAGTAACTGTCTTTGGAGCAATCCAATTATTATGTGTGGCAGTTTCTTCTTGTCATTGTTTACATGGAAACTGTCTTTTATGGGTGCTTTGGTCCTAACTCACAGCAGTACTCAGAAACTTGGGAGAACTTATTCAAGAAACTAAAATGCCATTTATGATCATTGCTGAAGTATCGAGCTGAACAGTAGCACACAGCTTATTTTTAGCGCGTCTCTTATGCTTCATTTCATCTTCCTCATTCTATCGCTGGCGGTGTACTGTACAGGTTATTCATTACATTTTTCACCCTACTTTGATCCATCATAGCTTCTCTTAACATCAGGTTCATTAGACTGCATTCTATTATCAGTGGTTCTATTTTAATTTTGTCAGTCCTCCTGATTTTATCATAAAGCAGAATTTAATGGGTCTATATTATGTGATCAAAGAATCTCTTCTTCGAACACATAATAGACACATATACAGCGAACACTGTAAACTGCGAATGGCCACGTCCTCTAATTTTTTCCTTGGGGAAAAAATTCACATGGCGGTAAAATAAAAAAAACAAACTTTAAAACACTAATCAAGTGGGGGGCTTTGCCCCCACCCCCCTAACCAAATATACCAACTCAGAGATCTCTCTACATTGAAAAAAGGGTGATTCCTGATAATGGCCAACTGAATTTTTTCCTGAGGAAAAAATGTGAGGATGTGGCCATTTGTGGTTTACAGCGTTCGCTGTATGTGTGTCGATTATTATGTGTTCAAAGAAGAAAAGATTCTTTGATCAAATAATATAGACCCGAATTTAACTACATCACTCATAAGTAACTAGTATACCGCTAACATAATTAGTTTGCAACAAAGATGTCAACCAATTCTACGAGTATATGAATCTTATATGTTCACCTGATATGCTTGCTAGTTAGTCCTGGCACCCTGTTTGAATTAGCCAGTCTTCTAATCTATGAATCTGTGATGGATGCCTCAGCTTTTATCTTGCATGTGTAGTCAGTGTCTAAAACCAGCAAAATAAAACCACTGACTGGTTGCAAATCTAATGTGTAATGGAATTATCAAAAAAGACCATGGCAACATATTGAAGCATATAAAACACATTTACTCCTTTCCAAAAATTCTGTCATAAATGCATCATGGGAGATTTGTGCATTTGCCTAGAAAAAAGGTGGAATGCTTAGGTAAGAAATGCACAATGAAAGACTGTGATTCATTGCCTTTGGTCATGTGTAAACAGCTTTTGTAATGCCTGCCTTATAGCAACATGTTAACATTCCTCCCATCATTGTTCAACATTTAGTATTAAAAATACATTTGAAAAAACTGTAACACCAACAATAAACTTCATACTCCATGAACATGTTAAGCTAAAATAAGTTTTTTGGTTCCGTTACTTGCATGCTAAGACCTTAGAATACATCTCCATGTACAGAAATTAACACAACTATGAATCTATCCAACCCAATGTTTCATTATGTTTCACCGGTGAAACGTATTCTCAATGAGTAAAGTTTAGCATCTATTAAATCAGTAATATTTGCCAAATGCTGCCTGCTATATTACCCTGAATATAACATGCTAATAGGATGATGATCGGCTACTTACCTACCATATATGCAAACTACTAAACTGCTCCTTCTACCCACCACTGACAAACTACATCCACAGCACATCACTTGTACCTTTTCCTCTTGGAAAATGCAGTATTTTAACAAAGCTAGACTCCTTCAAAGTAATGGGTAAAAAAAAAAAAAAAAAAAAAAAAAACTTTCTTACAGCTTGCACCACCAGCCTGGAATTCTTTACCTCAAAATATTAGAAAAATCTAGATAAGCATGTTTAAAAAGCATCTATAACATTTTTTAGCAATGAATACAAACTCTGCAGTTTTGTCACTGGTTAAAAGTTTGATATCAAGCAACATTTGGGGGTCTATGACTAGCCATCGAATGAAACTTTCATCAAATGGCTAACCATCAAAACTATTCATCGAGCACTCATTTATCAAATGTTCATTTCAGTGAACATGTTAGAAAGGGAAAGTAACTAGTTGCCTTACACTTCCCTGTCTCACACACCACAGTATTTCAACCCCAGTCAGGTGGAGGGCTTCACCTCCCACACCTCCCACACCCCCCAACTATATATACCAACTCTGAGTCCACACTACAGTGGGGAAAAGGACATGAAAGTAGCTGGTCAACATTAGGAAATTTGCCTTTTCCCCACTGTAGTGTGATCTCAGAGTGTGGGTTTCAAATACTGTGGTGTGTGAGATGGGAAGTGTTGGCCAACTAGTGACTTTCCCTTTCTCACGTTTGATGATTAGCCATTCAAAGAAACTTTCATTAGATGGCTAAACTTAGATCCACAGTTACATATGGCAATCCTTATGATATATCACATCTGACTCCACACTTACTTCTAATTTGTACACATTTATTTATTTATTTATTTTTGTTATGCTGTTGCTGTATCTGTGAATATAATTTTTCCTGTCAATTATCTATTGATAGCTATTATGTTTGCCTGAATGTCTTTACTTGTGTATTCTGTCACTATTATCTCTAGCAAATGTAATTTAGTATCAACATTTCTACCTGTCACACTGGCTTGAATAAGTGGCTGAAAATTATCTGGCTTCAAGCTTACCAACTTGATTAACAAGGTAAGCAAATACATAAATAAATAAACAAACTGATGCCCAGTTTCCAATTATCAGCACATGTTAAAATAATATAAACAAAAAACAAAACAGTCTTTTTATTTGGGGTTGAGGCTATATCCTCTGTGCCCACCAAAGTGAAGTTTTCCTTCACAGCATAGATTACAAAAAATGCAAGTTCAGACATTGTGCTAACCTGCAGTACAGAGGGAATTATGTGTCCTTTTACTCATAGTAATTACATACTAGGTGTTTGTGAATTTATTAATAGGAGGTATAAAGACAAAGCCTCACAATTTGGGACTACAAGGAGGTACAGGTCCCCTGCAAACATTTTTTTTTTGAGAAATGGATGACCTGTTTTACATTACCAAATGGTAATTCATATGGAGGGACATAGCTTTTGAATGGTAGAATCATTTAATACCAATGCTCTTCATTTGACTTTCCAGGCATTGTGTTTCTTTTGTATTTTCTGGCTTTTGTTTACCATCGTCATGTATGTTTTGGTCTTTTGCTCTTTAGGCTTTTGTGGTAAAACCCACAATAATTATTGGTCAGAACACACAATTTTATGTAGATGTTTGATTTGTCACTAGGTGGGGCAAATAAGATGGCTGTCCTGGGCACAAGCTATTAGGGAGCATGAGATTGGCAGCTGTTGATAGGAGTAATTATGGTTTCTCAAATCATTACTGGCACTGTACTCATGCAGCAATGTAGTAGCACTGTGGGACTGTAGAAGCTGTTCGCCATGCTATATCTAAGAGCAAAGGCTGCTTTTTTTTCTTTTTGTTTTCAACTTTGGTTTGGGGTGGCATAAGCTATGGCACTGCCAGGGTGCCCAATGACCTAGTTACAACTCTGCAAGTGGGCATATGACAGCCTATTTATTTCTATATTGCGTATGATTACCAGAGTGGCCTGACTGAGCCATGGTAGCCCCTTTTCAGTGGAGGCCTGGGGAATAAAGCTCCATTGACAAAGTAGACAATAGACAAAAATGTAAAGCTTAAATTTACAAGTTTGAACATACAGTAAATAAATGCAGCTGCATAAAAAACATCTGCAGTCAGTAAAATATAGATTCATTACATAGTAATGAAAGACAATTTGGTATATACAGTGACATTTAAAATGTCAAATTAAATTTTTTCTATATATGGGTAGGAGAATTAAGAGATATGAGGTATGGGAGATATGTGTAGAAAGCAGGAAGTAGTTGATAAAAGTAGAAGGCAGAGAACAAGTGAGGAAATGTGGGTAGTGTGTACATTTGTTAGATGATACAGAGAAAAAGAGATAAAGTTGTAGTGAAAAGTATAAGTGACAATCATCTAGAACCAAGGCTTACACCATTGTAGTGAAAAGTATAAGTGACAATCATCTAGAACCAAGGCTTACACCATCGTAGTGAAAAGTATAAGTGACAATCATCTAGAACCAAGGCTTACACCATCGTAGTGAAAAGTATAAGTGACAATCATCTAGAACCAAGGCTTAGACCATCATAGTGAAAAGTATAAGTGACAATCATCTAGAACCAAGGCTTACACCATCGTAGTGAAAAGTATAAGTGACAATCATCTAGAACCAAGGCTTACACCATCGTAGTGAAAAGTATAAGTGACAATCATCTAGAACCAAGGCTTACACCATCGTAGTGAAAAGTATAAGTGACAATCATCTAGAACCAAGGCTTACACCATCGTAGTGAAAATTATAAGTGACAATCATCTAGAACCAAGGCTTACACCATCGTAGTGAAAAGTATAAGTGACAATCATCTAGATCCAAGGCTTACACCACCGTGTGGCTGGTCCTGCCGTGGGTAGAAGGTAATAAGTATTAGATGGACTTTTTGGAGGGGAAATACTTGTCAGGTGGTAAGTAGTAGCAATAGAGGTGCCAGTAAAGGCTAATGGATAGAAGACCCTAGGAAATTTACACTGACAATGTGCTTTGCTTAGCTGTATATAAGGGTAATGAAAGTGTGCCAGAGTGGTCTAACCTGGGGAGGTACAAGAACAGAGCCAAGTGTTTTTAAAATAGTGTTTTGGCAAGGTTTTCAATAGGAATAGTTTGGTTTGTTGTCTGATGGTGGTAGGGACAGAATTCCAGATTTTGGAGATATTTGTCATTGAGTGGGTGAAGAAACTAAGTGTGACCTGAGTTGATTGGAAATATTTTTAGTATGGTTGGTGGTAGTAGCTGTGGGTTTTAGTTAAGTTTAATAGGGACTTGGTGATGAAATGTAGTGATTGGGCAGGGTTGTAAAGTTCCACTAAGGCTTGGGTTGCAGTTTTATATATGATATGATATGATATTCTATTATATTGTATTATATTGTATTAGTTGCTAGTTGGGTGAGAGAAGATGTGGAACAGTTTTAGCCAGCTTAGCTGTTTTAAGGCTAGCTAGTGGTGGTATTTAGCAGATTGGTTAATGGTAAATTTAGCTATCTTGTTCAAGCATTGTTCAGTTTTTGTTAATACAAATTGCTGAAGGTTGGTGTAGATGAGGGCAGGGTATAATATTGTAGGTAAGTAAGAGATATGCAGGCTATGTATATGTATATCTATATGTATATATTTCTTGGGATTGCTATTTAAAAAGTGTTATGCTATACAAGTCTGGTTGTTTTCTAGGTGTTGTCATGATAGCTTGCTGTATTTCAATATCACACTTAGGTGGTTATCTATAATGACACCAAGTAGCTGTGAGTGGGACAAAAGTTCTATAGGAATGTTGTTTGATGAGGTGATGGATGAATTATTTTTGTATAGGATACATATTTTAGTGTAAAAAAACAGTAACTTGGATTTGCATTCAGCAGGAGGAGAGAATTGCTGTGCCAGGTTTCTATAGAAGAAAAAACATTCGGGGTCTTTTTCTGAAGTGCTTGGAGGGACTTATTGTCAGTTAACAGTGCAACATCATCAGCATATTGAAGTATTTCTTGTATCTGTAAGGAAAGATGATGAGTTGTGTGAAGTTTTACAGATTTATGACAGAAGTAGGGTTAAGTATGGAAATAGATTGTCAATCAATATATACATCACCTTGGATAATGGTTTCTTTGTTGATATTTGTGGATAGCCAATATAAAATATCACTTAGAGTTGAGTAGTTGAGTTGCTGTTAGCCCAGAGTGTGCAAACAATGACAAGACTGATATTTTTGTGATCATTAATTTTTAAGTGGGAAAAGGAGTATTTCAGTATTTTTGAAGGAAGGTGGACAAGAACTATCTGAGAGAGAAAGAGTGCATTTTGTATTTTGTTTTGGACCTGTTAACAACTCACCAGCACTTTGCCTTGCTCTGTAAGTAAGTTATTTAGAACATAGTTTCTCTTAGAGATAGATAGGAATATAGCAAGATTAGTTAGAGATGTTTTCTATATTTATGTGCAACTATCCTGCTATGCTATTTTAAAGTATTTCTTGTGACTGTGAACTCTATTGTCAATGTGCTGAGTTAAAGAGTATTGTCTTGTGCTTTTGTTATTTATTACCGTATTTCCCCGAAAATAAGACTGGGTCTTATACATTTTCAACCGCCAAAATACCCATTAGGGCTTATTATCAGGGATGTCTTATTTACCCCCCATACAACAATCTGCATTTATTCATTTATTCATGTACAAAAATTGACATTTATTTGGTACTTTTCTGTTATTGGGCAACAGTTCTAGGTAATGTGCTAATGGTTGTCTGAAAATTCTACATAAACAGTGCAGCAAACATTTCAACTTAAGAATATCTACACCTTGGCTTTCACAGTCCAATATTTCATGCTTAACAGAAAGTGCAGAAAACTCTCAATACATGTGTATTGGAAGAGGGGAATAAAACAGGTGAATAATTGTCACTTTTTGAGTGGTAATGCTTTCTTTATTCCTTACCCAAACCATAACAGAAGAATGATGGAGAGTCATAAAAATAAAGTCTGGGAACTAGTGGTCTTAATTTGTAATTACCCCCTTGATAATGAAACGTTACCTTAATACAATAAAGTAAAAAAAACTGACAAGAGCTTGCTGGCAGCTGAAAGCAGAAGCAACCCATTCTGTTGCCCCGATAATGGAAAAGTTATTCAAATACAGTCATGTCATCTTCTGGAACATTGTCATAAGTGTCCAACCCCCGAATTCCAGCCTGAATTTCTTGTGACTCCATTTCCTGTAGAACTATTGGCCCCAATCTGTTATGCCTAGCAATAGAGCTCTCCTTAAATGAGCACTGCTTGTCCATGTAGCCTGCTTGTAGTGCATTGGCAACACAGCTGTCAGTGATTTTATCCCATGAATTCTTTACCCAAGTTACGACCTCTTGCAGACTAGGCTTCACAAAGTTCCCACGCTGATTTCTCTCTATTCTATTTTCAATGTAGTCATTGAGTTCCATGCACAAATGGTCCTTGAATGGCTTGTTTATTGCAATATCAAGAGTCTGGAGATAGGCAGTCATTCCTGCAGGAATTATTATTTGATCAATTCTTCTCTGTACAAAGAAGTTCTTCATGTCTTTAGCACAGTGAGTGCTGGCTGAATCCCAGACTAGCAGACCTCTTTCGCCACTTCGCAAAACAAGTGGCAGCATTACATTGACCCGCTTCCTTATAACTGCTTGTGTGCACCAGGCTTTTTCAGTTTCAAGAATGTAAATGCCTGAAACATGTTCAGTCTTATCTTTCTTGCCCTTACTAATGACTAGATGTGGAGTTTTCTTTACATCTAGATGAAGTGGCAAAATACAGGCAACACGTGCACTTTTGTAACCAGTGGAGGGAATGTAGATTTATGAGCCACCCCTCTGATCAATTGTTGTTTCAGATCCTTGGCCCATAAACATTGCAGTTTCATCCATAGCAATCATGTTGGAG
>NC_056741.1:224672376-224677376 GCF_019279795.1 Protopterus annectens
TGTGTATCTTTGAGACAGCACAGACTACTGCATCCCCATTTCTATGTTGGCTTTTACATACACAAAAGCAGGGCTGGCCTTAGCCAAAATTGAGCCATATAGTGCTCTGGTGCCCCTTAAGCCCCACCCACACCATACTAATGAAACACCCCTATTTGAGCCACACCCACAGGTAGGTCACTCCCCAGGAAAGCCACTCCAGTCATGCCCTTAAATGATTTAAGTGCAAAGGAAGAAAAACATACCTTGCAATGTAGTTAAACTGCAACTACATTTGCATATGTATTTCCTTCTTTAAATACCACAGCCAGATCATGGTCAAATAGGGCCCCATGCAGGGTTATACACCAGCCCTCCCAGGGCAATCCCTCCTACAGCAACCCCTACCCTCCCCAGCAGCAGCCCCCTCCTCAGCCATTCCAGTGTTCCATTATTTGGCTATTTCTCACCAGTTACCATACATACTATTCAAATCTATAAGTGTGCATACTCTTCTCTTATTTGCTTCTACAATGGTTACAGATATTGAAATAAAATACAAACAGAGATAGACATTTGCTAAACAAATAATACAGTCTCGCAATGAAAACAGACTTAACAAGAGCAGCAAACTTCTCTGCCCTTGAAACTCACATTCAATGAAATGGCAGAACTCACATTCATTAAAACAGCATGACAACCCACATTCATAGATAATGCATCTGGCCATTGGAGGATTGAGTTTACCTTTGGGCTGTTTTCAAAACATAGACTCCTTGCACACATTTTTTAGGACCATGCATGCATGTATTTGTTCCTTGATTCACCTTCCTAATTGTATTAAATTATATTTTTTGTATAATACAGAACCACTTGTTAGAATGTGTTTTACATTTGTAGTTTTAAACATTATTTTAATAAACAATGAAACAAAGTGTATGAATCAATAACTAACCATTTCAGAAAATTTCAACCATAAAAGGCACTCAAGACCTCTGTCATTACAATCTACCAATATTACTCGATACGCGCAATCTCTGCAGAAGTAAAATCATCTGAATAATTCCACATTAAATAAATCTGTAACTAATGAAGAGGTTGCTACTGGCAAACAACTTTATATCTTAGTGTTTTATCTACAAATTCAGTGCCTGCTGGCCTTGAAGAATTAATTGCCTATATTACATTAAAAAGTTGGTAAGTTGGTAATATTGCAATAGGAAATGACTAACAAGCCAACAAGTTCATAGTCACTAGGCGTGTCATACAAAGGAGGACATACTCAGGAGTGTAGAACCCCAATCCTCCCTTATAATGCACCAAATAATCAGCAATCGTATAGGCACTGCAATATCAGCTCTCCATATACATGGTGTGGGAGTAGACTCCACAGCCTTCTGCACCAAAGGGAATTATGATAATAACACTGCTTTCAGATTCTACAACACAGTGTGCCATTTGATAAACAAAAAAGGGTCTATATCAGCATTTTGAAAATTTAATAGTTTGAATCACTAAATATCGAACTGAAATGATCAAGCTATTACATTTTCGAATGCTGATATAAAAAAAAGCAAAACAAAAAAAAAACCTAAAGGGTGCAGGCAGGGGGGCAAGTCCCCCTGCACCCCCCACATGGGGGGCTGCGTCCCCCACACCCCCCGCTACTTAAATATACCAACTCTGAGACCGCACTACATTGTACATTGTAGTAAATGGAAATCTCTCCTTACGGAGATTTCCATTTACCCATTCGATGTTCTGCACTTTCGGCATTCTCACGTCGACAATATCGTATTCAATATTGTCAGCATTCAAGATGCTCATAGGAACCCCAAAAAACAGCTGGTTGCACATTGAAAACATTTCCACTTGTTAGAGTGTGTTTTAAATTTGTAGTTTTGAACATTTTTTCAGTAAGCAATGGAAGAAAATGCATGACCAAATAATGACAAAGCATTTTAAGTATAAAAGGCCCCTCAAACTTCTGTCATTACTACTTTACTATGTAGTCTTTGCAGAACTGTGTCGATTAACAATTATTCAGGCCAAGGCAATAGCACTTTTGTTTCATGCTTTTTGCTACAAATCCCTCCACCCAACTGGTAATTATTTTTTAATATGGTCTGTTATTAGTGTTACTTGATAGTGTGCCTGTATTCATGTAGGTACAGTTTTATAATTACACAGATTTTCCCTTATTTTGCAGCACAGCATTTCTTTGGACACTTGTGCTTTGTAAAGAAACCTGTTGAGGAGCAAATGTCCTAATATTCTAAAGGAATAAAATATTTTGCATCTTTTCATGCAGCTTTGGACCCAAATCTAATCAGTGTTATAAAAGTGTTTTCTCATTAGCTGATGCTGCATGTTGTCCATCAGAAATCACACCATAACAATTTGTCTAATACTGATTCTATCCTATTGAATTTCTTTTCCCACTTTTTCTTACATTCTTTAATGGTAAAATGTTTTGAGCTTTCACACCTTTCCTGAATGCTTGACAGAAGTATTTAGTTTACACTGACTTAACATTTGAAAGATGAGGCAAATGCAGTCTACATTTCTTAGGATCATAGGAAGTTACTAGGCTATTGGCCCTGAGGCCCTTATAAGCCTAACCAAGAGATTAGCCCCTGTTTAGACAAGTCAGCACCCAAAGCCCCTTTCCCCATATACTTCTCAGTACCAATCCTACTATATGGCAGTGGGTAATTAGAGGGGTACTTTTTTACTAAGGCAGTAACAATTAAGTGCTGCAACCAAAATCTCATGCAACTGATGGCCCTATATTTTGACAAGTTATAGTATCTATTTTTCTATGTATGTATGTATGGAACACATAATCTCTGTTTATATTCGCATGGTCTGAAAACAACAGCCTCTGCATGTGTTACTAACAGACTTGCAATTCAAAGCATTCTTGAATAGCTATAAATTCTGGGTTTGCTTCATATCTGATAGTGCAGGTCTTTTACTGACACTATGTATGCAGTGCACATAACTGTTTAAGAAGTGCACTTCAAGGTTACTACTGTAATTATCAGTTTCTCTAAGGGTTCCCTCTTGTGGCTGAGTTGCATTGCTGACCAGGTTACTTACTGATATGGAAGTAAATCCAACAAAGCAAATGTGTGTCTAAGTATGTGTTTCTGGTGTGTGTGTGTGTGTGTGTGTGTGTGTGTGTGTGTGTGTGTGTGTGTGTGTGTGTGTGTGTGTGTGCGTCTGTCTGTGTGTGTGTCTGTGCATGTTTGTATCTATCTATCTATCTATCTATCTATCTATCTATCTATCTATCTATCTATCTATCTATCTGCCTATCTATCATGTATTTATATGGCACATTGGCACTTGATACCACCCTATATTCTGGCATAATCAATAAACTAAATAAACAAAATGTAAGCTTTTATGTTACCTGCTAGATAACAAACTGGCTAATTAATGAATTAGTGGTCATACACAAGTCTATTAGGTGGTAGACATGCCCTCTTCCAAAAGAGTATTCACCTGTGGTATTCCCCAGTGATCAATTCCAAGGACCACTTGTCTTTGGTATTTACCTTTCCAATGTCAGGGCAAACATCAAGTGTTTGTAGTGTCACTACCTCATGTCTCACTTAGAGATTTTTCAGGAGGGACTAGCATGCAGCAGTAAGCTCTGCCTGGAACACATGCTAAAACTACATGCCAAGAAAAGCACACTAGCACTGGGTCTTTAGCCAAAACTGACTCAGTCATTAGGGACTCAGCACTTTCACTGACAATTAGTTATCTTTTTATTGTTATGTATCCACTAATGTTGAGAAGTCATTTTACCTATTCACTAGGGGTTATTAAAAGAGTATACCGTCCCCTTTGGTATGTACTTGTCTAAGCACATGACCGAGATTGACAGACTGCACTATTTTCTCATTACAATAATCAAGGGTATGTCTTTCTTGAGTTACCCAGCGGTCTTAAATCACTTTGTCTCTTTTCTGTTTTGCTATATACTCCAGACACGTAATCTCTCTCTAACTTACATAGTCTCAATGGATCTGATCCTCTGTCACCAGCTGCACATCCAAAGAACTAGTAACATCCTAAACACTTATTCAAGAGACCATAACATAAACAGGACCAGCTGGCAAGATAGCTATATATCACACAGAATCCCTAATTAACAGAATAGACTCTCTTTGGATATAAAGAAAAATAGCTTCCTGACCATCTTTTAGCATAACCTAGATGCATGAATGCGCAATTCTAAATACAGCTCAGGTCTGGCCCCTGAAACTGTCATTTAAAGGGGGCTAAAACTAGGTATAAATTAGTCATACCAATGGGAACTTACAATACGGGATACTGTGGCTAGTCTACTAATGCTGCTCTGGCTCAATAGCCTACTGTTAACCCCTTGAGTCTATAAACCTAAATGTGCACACTTCTTTCATTTTGGGCATCACCACGTAAACAAACTAGTATCCTTGACCAGATCCATGAATGGCATTCACAAACTTATTTACCACGTATGTACATCTGCTACATGACAGCATCAGAAAACATAGTGTTGAGTAGTTCAGAGAAGTGAATAAACCTAAAAACATATCCAGTTGCAGTACTGTCATCCTGGAAGACTTATCATGACATGAATGAGCAACATAAATTACGTAAGGCCTGCCAGTACACTTCTGGATGACCCAAACCAAACAAGTACACCCCAGCTCCTGAAGGAGAAATAGTCCACTCACACAAGATCCATTGTCTTGGCAATTAATCTGAAGATCTCATGCCAGTGACGGAGCAGTGTTCCCATCCAATATGTCACCTCTGCTGGCTGCTCTCATTGCCATGAATTGACAAGCCCCGCAGTGCGATATCCCATACCTGAATGCATAAAGTGAAAACAAGGATGTGGTGCGTCAGTCCAAGTATAGGAGTGCCATCACCTTGTCAAATGTCCACACGCACAAGGTATGACCAGTGTGATGATGTCACAGGTCTGTGCAAATGTCTGACATAATGTTGAGGAGTAGTTA